>NW_009714386.1:220170-251666 GCF_000703405.1 Apaloderma vittatum
CATCTTTAAAATATGCACAAGTCTAAATCTATCTGGTTTTTACCCATTACATCTTGTATTCACTTGCTTTTTAGATTGAAGAATAAAGCCTACAGAGATTTTTGTGAAGAGAGTGTGTTTGAAATCTCAGAGCCTTCCTATTACTAAATTTTCAGAGAGATGAGAATTGAACTTCCAATCATTTGGTGTCCACAGTCTATAAAATAGAGGGAGACTCTACCTCTCTAAAAAAGCCCCTTGCAAAATTCCAGGGCTCTGTGTTCAGAGGGAGCATCTCTGGAGAAAGCAATGAATTTCCTACTCTGTCTCAGCACAAGCTGAGCAGTTTAAAATTCCTTTATGGATGTTGTACAAGGTGCAGGTGGTTTGCTGGGATCGTGCAGGCAGAAATCAAGCATGGATTTTTGCCTGTGGGATAGTGATGACCGCAAAAATCAGAGACACGAAGCTTCTGCTCATTCTATGCCTCCTATGGCTCCCTGTATTCCCAGCCAGACTTGTTCTCCGAGATGCATCCCCTTCTATTTCAGTACGTCCCTTCTTTCTTGACAAAGGCTTTAATGGGAAGTCCCGTGTTTTACAGTCTGTTTGTTTCTTGGCCCTTGCCTGGGGTTCCCCTTGGAAGAGATAATTTCTATCAGTGTGGAGTCTCGGTACCAGTGCAGCTGAAGAAGGACCATGCGGGCAGTCTGAGCGCTGTGTTAGCTACAGCCCTGCTTAAACACAGTTGTTGCTGGCAAAACTCTTGCATTTTCCAAGACTTGACTGGACAGGGATAGTTTTTCTGAACATTCTGCTAAAAGCCAGCTATTCAAAGCAACACCCTGCCTTGGCCGTGCCAGGTAATTTGCCACTGCTGATAACAGTCGTGGAGCTGGTGATATCATTTATGATACAGGAGTTTTTATCACCTTACTCTGCTGGTAGGTTAATGCATCAGTGGAAAAAAACCAAACATTTTTCTTACATTGCTGCCAGGAGCACATTGGTGGTAAACTGAGGGCCTGGCTTTCTACAGTGAGTATTTATACATGAGAACGGCTCCTAAAGCAGAGGTTTGGGTCTTACCCGAAGCTCACGTCTGTCTGCTGTAAGGTAACCGTGTAGTTGAGAACTGTGGGTTCCAGAGTTTGTACACTAGAATCCTGCAGAAAGTGATGTGGGAGTAATTGCTTTTTCTCAAAACTGAAACGCACATGGGGCTGGGGTGATGACAAGGGGCTCTGAGGATGAGGGAGCTGGGGGAACCCAGCCTCTAGAGGCAGTTAGAAGTGACCCATACTCGCGGGGGCTGTTTGGAAACGTCGAGGTACCACCTCTGCCCCGGCTTATTGGTGAGGGGGGGAGCCCCAGTGGTGGACGCTCCATTGGAAAGCGTCTCCCTGGCTGCAAATATTCTTATTTTTTTCTCAGCCACTCCATGAATAACAAATGGTTGAGTCCAGCTGATAAATCAGGGATATAGAATTATGCTCACCTCTAAACAGAGAAATGCAACTCCTGTTTTAAATTCAGTTATTATAATTGCAGCATTCTGGGGGGAAAAAAAACAACAACAATGCATTCATTTTCTAATAGGAATTACAGATTCCAAATTAAAGTGTTGCATATGTCAAAACAGGAAATTTGAGGCAGGCAGGCCAAAGTGTGCCATTGTCTTTTCAATTTATATTTACTTGCTGTAGATTTAGAATAATCTTTCTCTTCCCTCAGGTCTAACACAGACAATTTATAATTTGTACAAAAACGATAAAGACAGCAATAAATAATAATAATAATATATAACGACTGTGTGAGTGATGAATTATGAAACAGGGAGTGGAAAGGGGAATGAAACCACAGCAGAGAAGCCAGTTTACAGGAGTGAATACACTGTTTGAGTTATTTTTCTGGCATTATGACAATGAGGAACATTTATGAGAGCTTGCAAACAGCTTACGACACAAATCATTTTGTTTCAGGTTATATTTATAGACCTTAGTTAAGAGTTTTTTAGTAGCCATTAAAATCCAATGTTCAGAGGTTTATAGCTCAGCTGTTAAGGTCTTATCCCTAAGGATCAATTGTTTTGGGTTGTTTGGGGAATTATTATTATTTACACAATTCAGTGTAAATTACTTACCCCAATGTAAAGATGCAGAGCTCAAAAGTTAAAGAGTTCTTGTTGTTTGAGAAAGGAGAGGGATTTTTATTCTTCATTTGTTGCTTCAGATACAATTTCTACAACTATTTTATCTTACAAATGAATTAAATCTCTCTTCCTGTGTGTTTCAGTAGCCATTCTGTGCTCTGAGTTCCTGCAGCCTGTAAAAGAGAACACCTCCTGTGCAGCGTTATTGATATTGTATTGCTGGTTCTTTGTGTGTGTTTCTGTGATTTAGAATAAAAATAACTTTCAGTTGAAATGCTATAATTTACTAAAGGTCATGCCGTTTAGTTGGTGGAAGATGAGATCTATATTGATGTGGCTAGGTCCCGAACCAAGTCTTACTGCCTTCTACTTATTCTTCTTTATTTCTTGTGTTTGCTAAGACCAAAATTCTCTATGGAAAATGCTATGTTGTCTTGCACATTTCATACTCACATAGAGTGAAAAGTAACCAAATCCTAAGGAGCATACCTTTTAATAGCTCGAAGAGACGAAAAGTAGTGGGTTGACAGAAAACGAGACTAAGTGACTTGCCCGAGGTGTTATCGATAGTCAGTGACGGAGATAGATCTTCTGAGTTGTAGCTCAAAGCTGTCTTTCCTCTATCGTGTTGCCTTTCAACCTGCAATCCGGTGTTTTTGGGGAGAAGTGAGTCACATCCAAAGCATGTTACTGGGTCACTACTGGTTAGGTAGATACGGAGAGTTAAGAACCTGACACGTGGGGAAAAGGTCAAATAAGATACCTGGTAGTTACATTCGTAAATAAACATAGGAGGGTTTGAGCCAAATGAACTGTGTGTAACTTTAGAAAGAGTATTTTAAATTCTTAAAATGCACCTATCCATGGAATTCATACAGTTGGCTCTTCTTATTTAAATCCTTTTCTGTTGTATTAAGCTTCCTTTGTGACAGTATTTCCTAGGTGTTTCCTATTTAATTCTAAATATTTGTGACATGAATCCAATTTAAGTCCAGTGCTATTATTTGAGACAAAATGTCAACATTTTCATGACAAGCTACGGTGCCCATTGCGTGCAGTGGAGTCCCCAAGGAACCTGTTTGCTGTGGCCAACTATCAATCTCTGATTGAAAACCTGATTGACACCAGTAAAAGCTCGGTAGTTCTCATTTCCTCATTTAAAATGATCCAAACAGCTCAATAGCCATCCGAGATCTATAGCGTGTTTTTAACCTGTGCATAATTCATCATCTCAATTACTGTGCTTTTTTAACTTCTACTTTTGGAATATCAGAACTTTTCCAACAGGTCAATACAACATTCAGTTACTCTCTTCTGGCCCTTTCCTCTCACGTTGCAACCGCACAAGACCCCAGGTTTCTTTTGGACGTTGGAGAAGCATCTTTTCATCCTCTCTACTTCCTGCTACAACCTTTGTGGTGGATCGCTCTTTTTACTTTTTAGTTGACTGTATGAACTGTAAGCTCTGGACCGTTCAAGATGTGTAGTACGTTTTTCTGGATGCAAAAGAAAACAAGTTGTTGCCTCCAACCTATTGATTCTGTTTTCAGAGTTAACTCAGCCCACCCTTAGATCTTTGTCTTGTAGTTTCTATTTCTGGCAGTGATGAAGGCAGGAAGAAACTCTCAGACTGTGAATGTAAAGCTGACAGTAAAAAAACAGTTAAGAGGAGTTCTCTGTGAGATGCTGAGGTCAAAATTTGGCCATCTGGCAGTGAGGAACAGACATGTGTGAAGGCACGCCAGGCACCTGCCGAAGGCAGATCTGCAGTAGCAAACTCTTCAAAGGTTTGCTTGCTGCTTCTCAGCCGTTGCGTGGTTTTCATTTGTAGCTTCTCTTATCGAGCACGATTTCTAAATGAGGATGGTTGCTTCACTTTAAGGACGTACAAATGACTTGCCCTCACCTGTCAAGCGTGATCCTTGTATTTTACCAGGCCCATTATGAACGCAATCTTTCTGTCGAAAATTTGCATACCTCCTTTCTTGAAAAGTAATGACAGCAATTTCTTTCCCTCCGCTCACTTTCTGAGTGTCTCATTTAACAGCACCTGTGAAACCGACAGGCGCAGAGATGAGAAGTGAAAGAGAGCAGTTGATTAAATCATCATCAAGTCGGGCCTCAGAAAGTCAATTCTGCTTCCCGTCTGCAATGATATCCTTTTATCTTAAAGTAATGAGCTATGGCACTTTTGCATCGGGTAATGCGATAAGTTCTATTAGCATGTTCCATTTGCTTCACAAGCAAGGGCAAGTCATTTCAGCAAGCTCATATCACTGCAATCAAAGCAATTGGCTTCACAGGCAGAGAAGAAAGAGGAAAGACTCAGGGTGATTTTTATGGATCACAACACAGTGGAAAAAATAGATTCTTGTATTATTTTAACCCGTAACATGCTTTGCTTCTTGTCCATCAGAATATTTTGTTTTCATTAGCCTGTGAGTACCTGGAAGACTCAAACTGCAAACTGAACTGGAGCTGGGACCAGGAGTTCTGAAAAATGGGAATCTTTTCTTACAAAGATACCCCAGCTAATGCGGTATTAGGCACTGATTTCATTAAACACTATTAATTCAAGTCTTTGCTATGGACTTAGTCCACCAGTATAACTGCATATTTTTATTGTTATTTACTACTATTTGTTTTTCGAAACCTCACAAAGTGCTCATGAGTTGAAAGGATGCTAAAAATGGCATTGCACCCTGCAAATTGTCATCATCAGTTCACAGGATGATAAAAATAACATTGCATACAGCAAATTGTCTGCAGCCAGAAGGGCAGGTGAGGAGGCAGCAAATGTACATTCAGAGTCTTGGAGGCAAAGACAGGTAGTCATTTTTTCATAGAGAAACTGAGGCAGGGGGTTCATCCTTCTCTTGCAAAAGAGAACAGATTCCTAAAACTAAGCTTCAGTTGTGTATGTGGCCAACAGCTGCTTGGTGCCCAGTCAGTCCAGTGGAATTTGGATGCCTGACTTGCGGCAGGCGCTTTGTGAAGATGCTGAGCGGAGTAACTCGCGGCATCGTTAGCTTTCTAATGGTACATCTGAAAAGCCCATTTAGTCTTCTGCTGACTTTGGAAGCATTGTCCTGTTCTTCGGGGATGGCTGGATCAGGCCGTAAGCACTTGTGGGATCGTGAAGCAATGGCACCACAAGGAAGCCGTCGGGAGTGGTAACTGGCAGAAAGAAGTTGCACTTTTTTAAGAACTGCAATAACTTTACAGTCTCATCGCTATTTCCAGGGAGCAAAAGGAGATGTGTTTATTACAGGGCTTATTTCTCTTCATTCTTCTCTGGGGCTGTGCCTGGAGGTGCCTGAGGATGTCGGTGGCGTGTTTCCCTTGGGTAAAGCTGAGCCCCGGGCAGGCAGCCGGGACAGAGGGCTGCAGCTCTGTCCCTGGCAGCCCCCAGGCAGGCTCCTGCAGCCCTGCTGCCTCCTCAGCCACAAGCAGCAAAACCTCCCAGGCCTCCCAGTCTCTCCCGGACACGCATTGCTACTAACTTTCCCTTCAAGTGGTATCACTCGCAGTACAGAGATCGACACAAGAGAATGAAACCTCAAAACAGGACTTGGGTTTAGCTGTCGCTCTGGAGTGAAATCTCCCTCTGCTTTCCCAGTAAGCTCCCTGTGGCTTACCAGGAGTGTGTACACCACCCACCAGTTGCCAAGGATATGTACATGTCCTGTCTGAATATAAGGTGGTTTGTCTTCATCGTGGGTAGTAATGTAATCCAGTGTTTTCATTTTAATACTCAAAATAAGATTCTTTCTTATCAGACTTATTGTTTTGTCCATGGTAGAATTAGAAGGAGCCACTAGTTGTGTCCTTTTGCTGTATGAAGCAATCATAAAAGTTCTGGGAGTGAGGAATTAAAAGAGTTGGAGCTGAAAGTGGTTCTAAGTTCTGAATATTTTTACTGTAAGGGGCCAAGATAACTTTAAATGTCCAAGACTGGTACATTTCATCTGAAGTGAAGTGGTTTGGGTAAAATGGAATTCAGATTAAAGGTCAGCATTGCAATCTTTTGTCCAGACTAAGGTAATTTGTGTAAAATGGGACTTTTCTGTGAATAATCTGTAATTTTAGCTTTTGAGAAAGCAGACCTTAAACTTCTCAGACCAGCTCTGTTTCAGAGTCATTCCTTACAGTGAATCACTGTGGATAATGGTGAAGAATTGCTAAGCAGACTGTGATGTTAACCAATTTGCGAGATGCTATATATAAGATTCCTTGGCAAGTTGCTCCATGTTGAATGCTGCTTGCAGGCAAAGTCAGAGATGGGAAAGAAAAAAGTGAAAATCTTGCTCTTAGTTTCTTTGTGACTCTGCCTGTCTCCATTTCATCAATTAGAAAATTGCCCATTTATTCCCTGTCTGTGTCTCCTTTCATCTAGGAGATGTTTTTTCTCCTCTTTTCTTGGAAGCAAAGGTCTAATTGTATAGCTAAAATATCATCTTTGCCCTTTCCAGGGCTGTCAGTTTGTCATTGGTGGATAGATGGACAAGAATGTTGTAAATGTCAGTGTGAACATGGCTGAGGTCTGGGTTTTCCCACATTTTCTTCAGATTTCTTTTCAGCACACAGATGAGTAGAATCACTTTGTTCAGTGCGGGCGTTTCAGCAGCACTGACTCCTTTGGTGGCAATGATAAATGGATCCAAGATATGAAATAACTGTTCCAGCAAAGTCCATTGAGCAGAAGAGAGAACAATGCCCTCCTCAATGTCATTGTACATGATATATTCAATGATTGCCACTTTTTGCAGAAGAATGTGTTCAATCAGCAAGGTACACAGAAATCCAGTGTTGCTCCAGCCTCAATGAACTGGTGAGGTGGCACAGACCTTTACTCAGCTTGATTTGGACCCGACTCTCTCAAGCTATTAACATGGGCTCACATTAGAGCTGTAACCTTGCAGGGTGACTGGTGTGTGAAATGTGGCACTGGGATCAGCCTCCTTCTGCAGGTGCTGCGGGAGATGTGCTGTGCATTTAACTCCAGCTGGGGCAGGGGATTTGTGAGGTATGGCTGAGCTGTAGCCCAATCCTCAGTTTTTCTTTTCTTCTACAAAACACAGCAGCAATTATACCTCAGATGGGAATTGGAAAGTTCTTTTTCCACTTCCCGCTGCAGTTGTATGCGTGCATACCCCGTATCACAGGGAGTGCATCTCATGCTTTCACAACCCGGACTGATACCAGTAATTTAGAAGGTGTAAGCTGGGGCAGAAAGAAGGGCTTTCATTTTTGTTATTTCTTATTTTTTGTTATTTCTTTTTTATATGTTCCCTCCTCAGCTGGGGCTGATTTTAGGATTAACTATTTGACTTTTTTGACTGCGGCACACATATGAAAACACAAGCTTGTGGGTTACTGATCCTGATTAGCTCTTTGTGAGCATGAAGCTGCAGAAATAGTGAGAAAAGGAAGCCTGAACACATGGCACGTATATGTGTCAAGTGGCTGTTTGCCTGTATGCTTTTGTTACTAAAGGTGTTTGAACAGTTTAAGTGATAACTGTGACCACTTAGAGCAAGTCTTTTTAGTCTGATCTCATTATTGCCCCTGATTATACAGAAATTGTATAAACTGTAGCGTTTCCATATGTCCTCTGAGTGTTTTATCCGTGGAGCTAGTTTTGAGCATCTTTGTATGTGGCTTGCTTTGGATTTTGTTGGTAGTGCTGTAGGTCCTTTGGAAAACCTGTTAATAGTCCCTTCTGCCCAGTACAATACTTTTGAACAGTGTAAAGTAGCCGTTTCAAAGAATTCTTTCTCTGGAGGGCTCATCAGGCTGGGGTTTGAAAAGATCTCACAGGGTTTTGTGCCATGCTCATTTGAAAAGTTGGCCGTACGTAGGAGCTGTGGGTGCTCAGCTAATCTTTGCAAATCTGGCTTTCATTTCAGTGCCTAAGTGAGAGCTCAGGGCTGGTTGCTTGGGTGGGTTTTTGGTAACATAGGCCACCTTTTGGAAATTTGACTCTGGGTGACTGTAATCAGTCACAACTTGTACTCGGTGTGGAGATAGTAAGTGCCTTGAGCCTGAGAATCAGAGGAAGAAGCCTCTGTTTGTTCAGGTGTAAAATGTGTCTGCAGTCTCCTTGTCCTGATTTGTTACATTATCACTCACAGCTTCCAGGGAAGCTAGTGGCAGTTATCCAGAAATCAGGTCATACTATGTCTGAATGAAATTTTGGATCCCCTGTTAGTTGCAGAATATTCTGATGGAGTGTGTGCACAGAGACATGGTTTCCTGAAAGAAGACATAGGAGAACACTGAAAAAAATAGCTTCTTTTTTAATAAGCGCGAAAGACTGAAACTCAGCCCAAAGCAGAAGGCCAGTACAAACCATTTGGATCACTTCAACTCCGTAACAGTTTGGTGATCTGAGAACCGCAAAGCACTTAAATAATTTTACTTTTTTTCTGTGGTCCTGGGAGGTAGAGAAATGCTGGAGGACTTGCAGAGTTGAGCAAGCAGTGCAGGCTCAAGTCTTTAAATTGTCCGGTAATTCTGAATAATCAACTTCACGGTTGTCAGCTTTGTTTTCCAAAACTTGTTCTCCAGAAGCGGTTAGCGGGGAGCCTGCAGAAAATGAAAACACCTTGTGCTTTAGCACCCCTGGATAGAAAATGCATCTGAAAATGTAAATGAGCACATCAGAACAAGGGCCGCTGGGACATATGTGTGCAAGTGCAGTGTCTGAGGTGCCTGGATAGCAAAGTAGTCTCTGGGAAGGGTGTACACTTGCTCCAGTTCAGTTTCCAACCTGAGTAGCAAAGACTTTCTTTCTTCTGCAAGTCCTTTTGGAGTTACTCCCCTGTACATTAATTTGGCTTAACGTGGATGTGAAAAATTATGCACATGCAACGTGTATGCCCACACACAAACACCCACATATACGCACTACGTGTAAATAGAACCCAGTGCAGGGCATCAAGCCCTTCGCTCCTGTCCCTTCTTTCACACAGCCTGTCCATAAAATTGTACTGTTGGAACAGGACGACGCTGCTGGCGGGTGAGTCTCCTTCCCTCGCACCGCACCGACAAAACCTCTTTATGAGCGAAATAGATGCCTTGTGTGTGCAGGACTCCTGGCATTTTACAGAGCGTATCTGGAGCCAGGCTAGGCAAACGTTAGGAGCTGTTTGCTGAGTGCATTTATTGCCTTTGCATAATTTATGAGCTGGAGGGGTTTGACCATCATTCGTCTCTGCCAGAGGCTGGCACTGAGGGCTCTGGAGGATGGAGCTGTAAATTGGATGGTGCGCTCCTGCTGAGCTCCCAGCAAAGTCCTCGGGTCAGTGTGGGAATTTAATACCAGGAATGGAACTGTTTTCTCCGAGTGCCATGTGGGCCTCCGTGCAGCAGAGGCTTTTTTGGCAGCCACGGTGACTGGCCAAATCGCGAAGCTGTCAGTCACCGGGCGTGTTGTGAAGGGAGCCTGAGCATTTTTAATGGCTTGGCATCCGTGCTGCTTCCATAATGGACACCAGTAGGTCTCAGTCCTTCGCCATATGCTTAACTCTGGAGACAAGGTGCTTCTGGGTATAGCAGTAATTATTTGATGTGGAATTAAGCGGACCTTGAAATTAGAACTGGACCGTCGGAAAGCAGGAGGCTTAACACTTTGATGGAAATAACTTCCCACCGACATCGCTCCGTGCACTTCCTCTGCAGATTCACTTGGATGCGGGTAGCTGTTTTGCTGGCAAATTCAGACGTCACTGCTGGCAAGTACTTTCTCCCCAAGTACCTCCACACTGCAGAAAACACAAAGCCCTGAGCCCTTTCCAAGCTTATGAGTCGGGGAAAGCTTAATCCATAGCAGAGGAAAGATTCCTTAAGCCAGACAAAAACTGGTGGGGGAACGAGAGGCTGCTCGGCGCTGTGACCACAGCTGGGCCACAGGACATGTGCTCATGTGCCCCAGCAGTGGGACCGAGTGGCATGTTAAAACCCTCCAAACTCTGCTCTTAAAAAGGAAAAGTCTTGCTTGCTTATGTATCCACTTTTTACTCCCTTTCTTTCTCATTTCGGATTCAGGTATTTCAATCGGGACTTGCACTGGAATTTGTCTGGAGGGTGGACAGGGAGCACAAACACACGGAGCAACTGAAACATATAGAAATTGTTTCAGTTCTTAAATTCACTTTAATTTCTCTTTGGAATTATCTGAAAGCAGATTGTATTTTTATCTAAACTTTACTTCATTTAAAATTATTTGGAAATTACTAGAAATAGTTCTGAGCTTTAATTCATTAGTATGTAGCTCGTTGTGAGGAAGGTGCCTTTTCCCCCCATATACCGATGAAGACAAGGAGAAAACCAGTGAAATAGAAAAGAAATACTTGAAGAATACATAGAAGATGATCTGTGCAAATCAAATGCATACACTTGTGGATATAGTTGTCTATGGCTATTCACATCCCACCGTATCTTTGAAATTCACGAAGTACATTTAATTTGAAAGCAATTCAGTTGTCGTATAAAAAGACTCAAAACCACAAACAAATGCATAAAGGGCTTAACTGACTGCTGTAACAACATTGCACAGTCAGCTGGTCCTTGGTTTAGGAAAGCCTGGTTCTCCTGTCTGGTGATTTTATAGTTTCCTTCAAAACATCTGCCATTAGATCTGCAGAGGTACGAGTTAATCATTGAATGATACAGACAGTTCAGTCCTCTGGAATCTAAAATTGTAGTTAAAAAAAAAAGAAGGTTTTTTCTCATAGTCCTGCTGTAGACGTAGCCAAGTGTGACCACCCAGTAGCTACCCAGGATCAAGTCTGTGTCTGAAAGGAGCCGCTGGGTGCAAGAGGATTGCGTGATCTTCACAGTCCTGTGTCCAGCACAGCTGTTGTACGTCCAGCAAAAGTAAATGTGTTTTGGGTTTCTGATGCTTGTTGGTACTGAAACTTGATTCATCTAGTCCTGCTGTATTTCTAGAACAGCAGAAGTTATTAAAAAAATTGAGCAATGACACTTAATAAATATCAAGAGCTACTAGTTTTACTGTTCAGTATTTTAGAGTATTGTAAGAGTTTGCTGTGGTACCTGGGCTACTTGTGAATGACAGAGAACCTCAGTGACTCAGTTAGTTTGGGATGTTCTTGCTTTTGCTGTGGTCTCTTAAATTCTGTAGTTCACCAGCACCGTCAGTTCCTGTGCATGTGAATCGAACTAACAGAGGGCATTGCAAATGGCTTTAGTTGTTTTCAGTGCAGGTTTTTTTTCATAATTCATGCATATAAATGTATCAAATTCACTGTGTTGAGAAAAATTCCCTTCTGTACAGTAATTGAGTTTTTTCCTAAAGGTACCAAATTTGTTGCCATTGGGTTTACAAGTGTTTCAGCCATCTTATTCATAGAAATCTTTCATTTTTTGCTGTAGCAAGTTTCTCTTACCTGTTATTTTTTTTTCTTTTTGTGTTTCAGTGTGACAGTGACAGTGATCAAGAAGAAAAGGTAAGAAAAGAAATCACTATGGGAGCAAAAATAATTTGTTGGATTCACTTATTCCTCTTACTCTGTTATGCATTCAGAGTTTCTTTTTGGATTGATCTGAAGTATCTCTGTACAAAGAAAAGACTTTGTTTCCTTTAATTTAGTTCTGGAATAGACCTCCAGGAAAAGAGAACTCTAATGAATATTTTGGAGGCTACATAACTCAATTTCAAGCATATTGATGCCACGGTGTGTGGGGATTGTTCATGAACACCAGTCTCCCTACCAACCCGTTCTTTCGCTACGTTTTCCCTTGGGAAGTTCTAACAGCAACCAAGTGTGTTTGTAACCCTCCCATTTGCACTTTTTAACAGTTATTTAACCACTGTTACCACCTGTTTTGCTTCTCTGCAGGCAAGGGTCTTCAAACTCGAACTGAAGTGTTACAGTTGAGATAGATATATATATATATATATTTAGAAACAGCATTTGGAAACTGTACATTAAGTTAAGTGACAACTCGCTGATAGTGATACCAATAATTTTGCATTTCTAAGTGGAAAAAGCAAAGAATGTCGTGCTGAAAAAGAGTCAGGTGCTGATCTCTAATGCTGTTTATTGTTTGGAAGACTAATAGTAATGAAGAACTAGTATTCACACTGATGCATGTTTTTGTGTCTTATTTTATGTTGTGAACAGACTAATGTCTATCTTCCCTCTTCGGCAAAAGTGAAATAATCATTGCAGCAAAACTGGTCTAATTTCTTTATTTCCAGGTTGGATTTTGTGATTTTCATTTGTATGTTGAGCCTTAAGGGATGTTTTGATAATGTAATCACTTTTGCCTCCTCTTTCACTGGATAAATTGTGGGATGGAAGTTGGGGGAGGGTAAAGTAATATCAGAAAATATAATTCATATAATAATGTTGAATTGTTTAGAGTTTCATGCGGGGTTCTGTTAACTAGCTCCAAATCAAGCCGAGAAGAAGAGAGATGACCATGCTGGTATGGGGTTTATACAGTAGAAAAGAACAAAAATGTTGTAAAATTTGCAAGGAAACAATGAATGCAGAAATCACCTTTCAGGAATTTAATCAGTCTACAGAATTTGTGTAGCAGGAAGCAAAGGAAATTTTCAAACCATTCTATTTATAACTGCCAAAACTTTGCCCTTTAGCTCTTTTGGTAATTTCCCTAGTAAAGATTTTTTTCCTCATGTTTCTTAATAATTTGCTAACTATGTTAAAGAACTCCTGTTTACTCTGAACTGCAGTGATTTCCCTTTCATAAGGGAACTAATCACTGGAGTTAATCGGTGTGACAACAGAAAGGGGAGGTTTTGTTGGGTTTTTGCACAGAATATTAACCTGCACTTTTAGATATGAATTTTTAATGCATTACCATTACATTCCATCCTGTGAAGTGATTATTCATTTTCAGGATGTTCCTTATGCGGTGGAAGATGATAAACTGAATTTCAGCTCCTATGTTTATGGAACGCAGATCTAGAGGTGTAATTTCCTGCCACTGCTGGGTTCACGGAGCTAAACCTCTGCCACTTCAACAGTGTTTTTCTCTAAGAGCATCCAGAGAGGCAGCTTTTGGGGATGGTTGTGGTGTGCTGGTTCAGGATAGTTTCTGCAACACAAAACGAGAGGGACTCAGGACTGTCCCTCACGCAGTACTTGTGCAGGAAGGATTTAAAATCCAGATGTGTATTTCATCTCTGTGTTTTCATACTTTCTTTTCCCCCTAATAATGAGATTAAGTGCAGAGCCAAATATCCCTAATAATTTAGTGCTTTTCAAATCCCAGTACCAGGCCCAGCATTGGATTTTATAGGTCAGGCCCAATTCTAAAAGACGAGAGATAACCCTGACATATTTATTCAGCCTGTGCTGGCAGCCTAGGCGAAGATCTGAAGGCCTTGTTCTGCTGTTAATTTGAATTCAGCATATGTAGCCTGTTATAAAATGCGAGACATCATCATTTGAGCAGGTCAAGCATATTCAGATGAAGACAAATGGTGCTTATTTGATTTTTTTAAAATCAGGAAATGAAAAAAGTGCTCTCTGGAGAAATCATGTTCTGCCTGACTTAGATGATAGACCAAGGCATGTACCCCAGATAAGAACAGGCGCTCGTCTCGTGGTTTTTATCTCTGAAGGACGGTCGGGACTGTCAGCTCGCTGACATGTGCATTATCCATGTCATTTTAAACAAAGTGACCTGTAGAAAAGTGCACTCTGCCGTGACATGATAATGGGCTGTTGGATGACAGGTAAAGTACACACTATAAAGGAGGCTGTGCGTTATTCCTTTGTTTAACTGACAAGTAGAAACTTCTTTTCTTCAGACAGGCAGGATCTTTTAGATCTCTTTCAATAGGACCCAGAAGATTTTTGAATTCCTGCTTTAAATAAAATAACATTTCTGGGACCAAAAATTCCTGTGAGCAAAATGCGTGGGGAGAAGTGCAGTGGCCAGCCCTCTGTGGAAGAGGTTGCTTGTTTCATAAATAGTGCTCAGCATCCTCAGTTTTCATTAATAACCGTAGGAGCTAAGGGTACTGATCAGGATTAGGAGTTTTAATATCCTTGACCCAAATGTCTTATATCATGGTGAGGGTATTAGCCTCCAACTGCGGAGCTGTTCTAGTAGCGAATTGTCAAATTGCTCTTAGTCAGTCCGTGAGTCAGAGTCAATGTACGCTGAGGATTGTGGAGTTACTCCACTCCCTCCAGAAACATCTTGGCCTGAAATATTTCTGGCAAGAAATCTACTTTTCTTTAGGACTATATCTTGCAGATTTTGATATCCTGAAGTATACAGAATATATGATATATTGCTGCGGATGAATTCTGTACTTGCCATTCAGAAAATGGAAAGGGAACAATTTTGCTTCACTTGGGATTTTTGCAGGCAAACCCACACTGATTCTTCATTGTGCCTGGGCACTAAGAGATCCATGAGAGGTAGAATTTATGCAAGACAGGTACATATTTCTACTAGTATACAGAAGACCTGGAATCCAGAAAGATAGGGCAGTGCCTTTGAATAAAATGTGGCAGATCGGTACGATGAGAGGTATGTGAGAGATCGTGGTGGCTGAAAGGTGAGTCGGTTCAAGCATGACTAGATGGGCCACAGTGAAGCAGAAGAAGGCAGGAGGAAGCAGGACCTGGGAAGCTGAGGAGCACATGAGTAGTGAGTGGTGACAGAGTAGTGAAAATAATGTCTCCTAGGCTCTTAGTATTATTTTTTCCCCACTTGAATACGTATCTCTCTGGCTGCGTAAATCATCGTTGATACCTGCTCTCTGTTAGGTGATGGCTGCGCCTCCAATCCATCTTCCCCAGCCTTTAATTGGGAGCCGACAGACAGAGTCACTTTCTGTCTATGTCTGCCCTCAAATGAGACATTTCTCCAGAGGTTTCTCTGGAAGAAGAAACAAGGATATTTAATTGAAAAATGATGCAGCCCCGGCTTAGCAGTACTGTAGCTAAGGCTGTGTCAGCATCTCAATTTTAAATGACATGTTTTGGGTGGATAATTTATCTATTTATATAGATCCATGCTCCTTCATTCCAATTTGGCTCACAGTACTGGACTGGAGCATTCGAAGCAGGCATCTCGCTCTCTTGTTGCCATAAAACCTGAAGAGGTAGCAAATATGTCTGTGGAGGGAGAGTATATTTGGAGGACTTGGAAGCATTAATTCTTAGAGAGATGTCATTTTCCGTCTTGGGATCTTTTCAGCAAATGCCACTGGGATTTCTTATGAATCAGAAAAAAGTATGGGTCTCAGGGGAACTCCGATTTTCTCCATTATAAAGTCTGTCAGTCTTATCTTTGAGCAAGTCTCCAGCACTGATAATCTAAAATTAGGGCAAGCTATTGCACAGCTGACAATTTTAAGTGCAACTCTATTATCTTCTGATACCTAGGTATAGTCTTTAAAATTATACCTGTAATAATTAATACAATATTAAAAACATAAGTTCAAACACATAGTTCATCTTCTGGAAATAAAAGTCCTGTGAAGTCAAGTGCTAAAGATGAGGTAAGGAGTAAGGTCCTTTTTTATTCGCCGTATCTACCATTTCTGTTTAATTAGACTGATTTTAAAATTGAGGCTCAATCTGAGGCAATTTAGTGATTTTTCACTTCTTAGGAAAATATTTCATTGATCAAAGGTGACTGCTTTACAACAGTGTTGTTACTTAAGCCTGATTAAGGAGGAGAAGAGGCCTGCTTCTTGCTTGAATTTTATCCAACTTCGATAGGATGTACAACTTTAAAAAATTGCTGCACTTGATGACTTAATTCTGTGGATATCCTAGTAGTACCCAATCAGTTCTCTCTTGATGAGGCTCTTGAATCCCATTGAAATGTGTTCCTCCAGGGCCCAGCAGCTGGGTACGGCTGCAGGGCAAGCGCTGCCAGGTGTTCCTACTGAAACGGGCTTTGCTTTGGGTGGACTTCATGTAGGACGCAAAGGGAGGAAAGAGTTCGATCAAACTGGTGCCTAAATTTGCAAGGTCGTATGATTGGGGGCAAGAATAACACAGCTTCCCCTGGTTTGGGAGCGCATTTGGGCTGGTGGGTGTTGTGCTAGTGGGAGCGTATTACTTGCAAGAGAACAATAATGTGCTGTTGAAAACACTATGAGAGCTGGAGGATGGTATTTTTTGCATCACGCTATTTTTAATGATAATGCTAAACATTTGATTGCGTACGGAACAGCCACGAACCAAAGAAAATATCATAAATCACTCTGGTATGCTCAGATGAAAGGACTGATTCTATGTGTTTATCTATACGCGCACAAAAGCATTCCCACCCGCACCCTGTGTATGTTTCTGAAGTGCTTTTGGACAATTATTTTGTGCATGGCCTTTGGAGAGAGGTTTTGGAGTAGGATTTTGGCAGGTATTTGTTGCCCAGGTTAGTAGGTAGACTGTATTTCAGTGTTTGGTAGTTAAATGTCTACACATACAAATATTTGTGTCTTTTTGTGCATGTGCGCTTTTGTATAGTGTGTGTAGAGTTTGCTTTCCAGTGTGCTTCTGGTGCAATTTAAGAACCCCACAGTTTTTAGCCTGGCATTACAAGCTCAACTAATTTAGGTAGTTATAAAAGCTCTGATATATTTGTTATAAGAGGAACTTGAGATGGGCCTACTTAAACCCTTGCCTTTCCATACCACTGAATAAATACGAAGTTTGTTGGTCACAGACTTAAGAAGCTGTTTGCTCCCTGCCCTCCAGATCTGTCCTGTTTAGTTGTATTTCTGCCAACTAAAGAGAACATCGTTTTCAGCTGTCCTGGCCCATGTGTCAGTGCTGCTCCATTGTTCCCTTTTCTCTGAAGTATGTGTAGGGTGCTGCAAATTGTCCTTTCTTTGCAAACAGAAAGAACCCAAAGCACAACCCCACCATAAACTATGATAGAAAACATAAGGCCAAGAAGGTAAATAGCTGCCTTGCACAGAGCTGCATTCTGTATGGTCTGTCGCTTGAAGTACAAGCTCTGCCATAATTGGACTAAATGGTGGTTAAATGCTTTATGCCATCCTACTTATTACAGAGGACTACATTGATAGGTGCAGTTCTCTCCCATAGGGGCATTTGTGTCAGTCTGGGATTTTTTTAATAGGAAGCCATAATGGGGAAGGTTTTTCCCTCACTCCTGAGAAGCATGAGGGAAGGAAGAGTTTGGGTAGCACTTGAAAGCAAAATGTCCAGCTGGATGGTTCCAGGGCTGTAGTAGGTAGCTGGGAGCCAGTAGCCAGTACTGGCCACCACTGCGACCATACAGTAATATCTGTAGTCTTCTGTCTAAAAACTCAACCAGGGCTTCAGTTTGGTGTTTATGCGCTGCTAAAGTATAAATAATAAATTACAATTTTCCTCATCTGAAAAATGTCGGTCATAGAGGGAACTCTCAGCATTTAGTGAGTTATTGAAAGACGGGCGAACCACCAGAGTTCACTTGCTCATCCCGTTCTCTGCACTCTTAAGCTTTAGGTGCAGGTGTACTGGGGTGATTTCTAGTGGAAAACCTCAAAATATAAAATGTATCATCTTCAGTCTAGCAGGAGAACCTAAGAAATAAGTGAGTAGCCTTAGGTCGTGGGAGACATTTGCCAGCGCTCCCAGCCAGGGAGCGGAAGGTTTATTGCCAGGGGAAACCACTGGAAAGGAACTTCCGTGAGGTTGCAAGGTCCTGAGGTTCGGCGTGGGAGGGGTGACTGCAGTACGGGAGCGGACTTATTTGGGAGCTCCAGGAGCAGTTGATGGTGGGAGCCTTCTCTCCCCAGACTGGACCTCCCTGGGGTTTTGTGTTGCAGGTTACGGCTGGTAGAAAAAGGCTGAGTAGCTGTCAGGCCATTCAGCCATCTGTCTGAGCAGCAGCAACTCTGCTCCTGGAAGGGCAAATGGATTAATTATGAGAAGAAGAGGGAGCTGAATGCTGAATGGATGGTAGGTAACAACATGGTTAGTGAAGAAGGCTCTGTGGGGAAACAGTGGCTGAGAACCCAATTCTAAGCAATTACTTCAGGTCATGGGATACTGATGTCTTACTGTTTGGCATATCTTTATTTTGGCTAAGGATGGGATTAGAGAAATAATTTCTCAGTATTATTCCTAAAACTGTTTCTGCAAAGCCAGGATGTTTCCCATCAGTGCGATTTATACTACGTATTTGTACAGGTGTTGTTATCTTTTTAACTTTGGAAAATGCAGTACCTTAAACTTGCCCCGAGGGCGAAAGATCACCCAGACTTTACATGCTAGAAAAGCTCAGGCAGTTGTGAAGATTTCTTACTGTTTAACGCCCATTAGGAGGAGAGATAAGGATTCATTTTATTCATGTGATGTGCCACATAGAGGGTCCCCACAGCTAGAGTGGTAATAAAATCGGAGCCAGGCATGTTCGTTGTAAAAGATTACACGTTTGCCACCAAGGGGAGCGAACACGTTGTTTCCAGGCGTGGGGATGTGCTCTCTGGGCTGGCTGTGCCACGGCGCCTTCAGCCCATGATTTGTCCTGTCCTTTATCATCTTTGTCACTCGGCAGCATGTTGTCGTAGGTAGCGTATCACTCCTCGCCCCCCCTACCTTCTCCCCCTTCCTCCGCCCGGCTCCCCTTTCCTTTTTTTTGTACCCATTTCGTGTAGAAAATTTGTATTTACTTTGGGAGTGTAATTTGTTCCTCATGGATAATGTGACCCTTAGCGGAGCTGGATCATGGGTTAGTTGAAGTGATATTTTCCGCTAATGGTAGTCGTACATCATTGCTGTCAGCTCGGGTTAGGAGGCAAGCACATTACAGCTCCATTTTACCTCTGCAGGCATCTGGGATTATTTGCCATAACCGAGTATGACATGACCACACTACAGAGTGCATTAAAATTTTACTAGCTTCTCAGGCAAGTTCCTTGGCTCCAGCCTGCCTTCAGGCAGGCGTAATGATGGATACCTCTAAGGTCCTGACTTCCTGCACCAAGGATACTCAATGTCAATGGCCCAAACAGGTTTTGCTCTCCCCAGGGCTTTAGACCATCCTCTGGCAGTTGAGTAAACAATCAAGGATTGAAACATGGGGAGGCTGGCACAGAACCCCCCGAGCGCTCCTCCTGCGGCGCGCCGTGCTTTGGAGAGCTCGGACACTGTCACATCAGTGTCTTAAAATATGACTCAGGCGTCATGTTTTAAAAAGTATTGTTTGCAAGCTGTCTTATGTGGATGAAAACACAATCTTTGTATGAAAATTAAAATTAATAGCAAAATTTATCCCAGATTGTGGGATGATATGTATTAAATGTGTGTGTGCGTAACGGGCGCGTACTGTCATGTGTAACCAATATGTAACATGCAAATATACCAGATGTAGTTGTTACATTTGTATGTTCCTATTGCACTCTATTTTATGCTTTTTGCATACATGCAGTGTGCAGGTTCATATATACAACTATACAGGTACATACATGTATTAATTATTCTATTTTTTTTTATTTTGTGTATCAATTACTGTTTCATGCAGGAACTTAAAATATCATCTGTGGCATATATACATTATTAACATTTTGCACCATGTGTTTTTCTGTATACTATGAAAATGGTATGTATTATTTTCATTGAACATATCTGTTTATATAGATGTACATTATTTTCAACAAGTCTGTTTATATATATTGACATTCAAAGTTAGAGGTGTAGCTGTACGAGAAATGTGTGTTAAGGAAACTTAGGGGAGAGATTAAATTGAATATAATAGTGGTTTTAAATGCATCTTGAAAAAGCATAATATATACCCCAAGATAATTTTGTTGCAGCCTCCTAGTGGTTTTATAAATATCTACAATACACATACACGCTGCCCACAAGCTCTCCTCCCCACAGCAGCACTAATATCTAATATTTCCAGGCAAAAGGTACATAATTATATCAAATTTTTCTGTAAGGTAAGCAGGTGTTGTATGTGTTTGAAATCCTAGAAGCTGTTCTTTTCTGTCCTTATTTTGTGTGAATTAGCAGATGGAGGAAGAAAGAAAAACCTTGGGTTTGTTTAGCTTTTTTGTTTTGTCTTTAGGAATTAATTGCATTTATATTGACAGTGAAGGTAGAAAAGTGGTAGGGCTCATTGACTGATACACTTCTCAGCAGAAGATCCTCTGGCTTCAGAGTGTCGCCGACTCCTGAGTTTCCGTGTGGAGTGGTGCCATCCGAGGGGCACGCTGCTTTTGCTCTTGGTTCACCTAGGGCAGAGTTTTGGGATGTGATACTGATTTAGACCGCTTGATGTTTTGGTGTAATGCATTCCTGGCAATAAATCTTCCTATCTTTATTGCAGAACTTAGAGCCAAACTTTTACTATGCCCAAGAGTTTTATCTGTGTATAGATTGTAGGATTAGATTCTCTGTAGGGGAGGAGAGAGGAAGAAGAGATTAAAGATTAAAGCTGGTGATGTACTCAGTCTGTACAAGAAACAGAAGAGACAGTTTCAGACATCTCTAAGGATAACATGCAAATTCCTAAAGCTTTCCCAGCAGCTTAGATCACAATAAGAAGGACATTCCAAATGATAGATAGTTCGGCTTGTTCACATTTTAGTGTTACATCTTTTTGTTGTATGTAGCAAAACTTCTATCAAAGTAGTTCCATGAAGGTTGTTAGAATACATGGGAACACCGGGCAATATTTCATTTTCAGGGTGCCACTGGTGCAGAAATAAGCAGAATCACGGTATGGTTTCCTGATCTCACCTGTACCAAGAGTTGTAATTTCCAGCCAGTGAAGAAATAAGCGCGTGTCTGTGTGTGCACACAGCGTACGGGAGCACATGTGTTCTCTCTGTCTCTGAAGTCCAGCCTTTGAAAAAAGTTACCCTGGCTGATGTGGATTTTAAACTTAATTTAGAGTGTTTCAAGTGAGATTCTTTCTTAAGAAATCTAGAAAGTATGCCTTCCATTTTGGACAAGTGTCTGTAAACCCCCACAAAAACTAGGTTAGATATCCTGAAAGGAAACCTATGTGCTGAAACACACTGGCACGTTTCTCATGAGCGATACACCTTTATATAGCTATTTGCTGATGAGCTATATTATTTATGTGTGTGTTGGGGAGCAGGTATTAATGAGTGTGAGAGTATGGTATGTGTGGATGGAGACAGGCAGAAATTCAGTCTGCGATTCTTGGAGTTTGGCCACATCCAACCATACCTAGATTATAAAGTGTTTCTTTATGGACTATATGTTACTGTATGTTATTCATATATAATATTCATGTACACTTCATGCTATTGAATAACATCTGGATTTCATAACAGATCAGATTTTATAATCATGTATGAGACATGCTCCCCATTCCTCAATGTCTGTTCTCACTTTCCCCTTGAAAGAAAAAGTCTTAGGCTTGAGAACTGAGAAGGTGAGACATTTCTTTGGAGGTTTCTTTAGAAAGAGAAAAAAAAAATATATCGACGTTATGGTAATTATTTCTTGTTTTTAAGAGTCTTGGAGGCCACAACACATGTAACCATCTCGGGTTTCTCACAAACATATCCAGAGACAGGCTGAAAACAAGGAGACAGGAAATTAAATGCATGCGCCAATGAATTGAGAGAGATTCCAGCAAGTACCGCTTTGGTTTTCTGCGTATTTCTTTGCATCTGGCTCAGCACTAATAATGGGTATTGTGGACTTGGAAGTGGTAAAATCTGGCTACTGTGTTTCTTGGATTCCAGAAATTCCCCAAAGAGGGTGGAAGTGAAGAGCCTAACACATGGTTTGAATTAGGGTTGGGCCCGCAGGTAAGAGTCTTTGTGGACTTTCAGCTTTCTGTTAATCCAGTGCAGGTTTTGCATAACCTCTTCCTCCCTCTTCCCTCATGGCACCTACAGACAAGATAATGCCGTCTCTGAAAGTCTCTTTGCCTGCGCCTTGCCGAGTCACCCATGAGTGAACCCCGGGTTTATTTGTTGGAAGGATAAGCCAGCAGGCTGTAATGCAAGGCCTCAGGTTATCTACTTCACCGAGAGATGTTTTGTGAGTCAAGCAGTTGTACCTTTAAGAAAAGTAGATGTGCAAGCCATGAGTGTGTTATATATGCTTGACAGTAAGGGAGTACCTTACTGGTTGATGGGTGACTCCACATCGTACGTGCTGTAAGCACCTCTGAAGGACACCACACATGAAAATAGGAAAAGGTCAAAAGCATATTTAACTTCTAACTGGCTGGGTTCTACAGGCTCTCAGTGCATGCACACCATGAGCTGCCTACTGGTCTCTACACTGAGAGCTACTGGTGGGAGCAGAGAAATGCAGAAGAAATAGCTTAAGATGAACCTGAAGTGCTTTTGCTTTGAAAATGAGAGTCAAATTGTGTGCATTGACTCTTGCAAGCCTTTCTCCAAACTCTCCAGAAAGTCTGAATTGACTTCCAGGCATTACAGAGATGCCTGCTTTTTAATTCTCATGTAGTAGGAAGCACTAGGATGACCTTTGTGTCTTTAAAAATTGCCTGGGCTCACTAATTCGTGCTGGTATCTCCTCTTAAAATGCATCACTGAATTTCTGGACTTTACAGGCCGTCTCAACATCACATTTAAGCTGACTCTGGACAATCAGACAATATTAAACAAGGTTGTTCATTCATAACAAAAGCATCCTAATTGAGTTATGTTATTACATTAACTGTAGCAATCAGATTGAACCAAATCACTGAGCGATAATGTCATTTTCCGGAGTATCATTTGTAGAAACCAGTTGTGCTGTAAGACGCAATAACTTACTTAATCCTGTAGAGTTTATGGTGACTTATGTGTCGTATCGGATTCCTTACTTTCAGAGAAAACCAGGCGGTTAATGCGTGACTGTGGATGGGCACTGAGTGATGAATTTATAGAGGAACACTTAGCAGATACTATACAAACTGAAGAATGAGTGATAGCGTATGATAGTATCAGATAAACGGACTCTTCTAGGAATGAGTATGATGGGCAATGTTTTTGAATTTTAACTTCTGGCAACACTTTGGTGGTACTTTTTGCTGTTGGGGGTTGTTAGATGCTTTTTTTGTTTAGCTGCTTTATTGGCTTCTAGTTGCCCAATGAGTACAAATTCTCATCCAGAGACCGAGAAGGAGTATGGAGATGTTAATTTTGGACTATGTGTGCCAAATATTTACAAGTAACCTCATTTGGAAAACTTAGTTTCTGCCGTTGGTTTTATGTACCACCTGGACTTTGGGGGAGGAATCTCATTCTTAATGCATTTACATTTTTGTCTTATTTTGCTTTGTGAAATCTTGATGACTACAGGGAGGAGAGGAGAAAAGTCTGCTCGTTTAGAGCAGAGGAATAAGATTTGGGAGAGCCCCAACCAGCTGTGACTGGGGAGGCACATATCCCTTTGCTGTGGGCAGTGGGAAGGGGAGCACTGAAAACCGCTCAACCTCCTCAGTTACGGTGTTCCTGTCTTCCATCCTGTGCCCTGCATTGTTGCTGGCACGCACAAATGATTGAAACTCTCAATAATTCAGTTTCTCTCTTAGACATCTATATGACCTCAGTACAGCAGCATGTGAGCGTGTGGTCCTCCTTAGTTTTGTAATGATCTCTGGTACAAAATACCCTGCAGCTGCAGCCACCAGGGACGTGCGTCACAGAGTGAGGGGTGTTACATCATCTCAGACTTGTGCCCTGTCGAGGCCATCCTGCTTTTGAGTTCACCTGTTCACAGGAACGAAGAGGCTTGGCTAATTTTCTGTAAAACACTTACAGTTCCTCCACTTCAAGGAGCTGAAGAGGTAGGAAGTATTACCATCACTGCCTGAATGGCGCCACTTCTCTTTGTTATGTTACCAGGGTCGCTGTGATTGATGGTGTCAGCGCACCATGATAAAGCAGACGGGCTGCAGGCTGAATAAGATCAGTTTTAGAGGGCATTGCAAGGATGTTAAGTCAAGGCTGTTGTTTTCAATATGGTAGAAATCCATAGTATCTTGTACTCCCAGCAAAATGCAAATACACTGGAAGATCGATGTTCGTACTTGTCACATATCATCAAAAATGCAGTGAAAGAGAGGCTCCATCACAACTTCTCCACAACTGCTGCGGCACTTTTGTTTCTCTTTCCTGGTCCAAGAATAACAGCAGCTGTGAACCTCCTCCTTAGTTGGTCTTTGTTTGGGGCTCCATTTCAATATAAAATATAAAGTTCGAGAGGGAAGAGTTTCTGGAGCTGAAGCCTGAAGTCCAAATGATGTCGGGTTTTATTTGTATTGTTGTTTCTGTACAGCAGCCCTCAGAAATCCCTTCCACGCTGGGTTTTTATTGACCTGTGCACAGGACAGACAGAGAGAAACCATACTTGTCTCCAAAGTGGTATGTTATAAATAAATCAGATTGTGTAAATTGGAGGGGAAATTAAATAGAAAGAAAATAAATAAATAATTGATGGCAGTAGCAGATCTTGGAAACACAGATCTCCCAGTTCCCATGCCTCCCATTCCAAATTTCGTTTTGTTTTGTCTTAATTTAGTGGCCTCTATTGGTGCTTTGGCATTGCTTAGGAGCCAGGGGACCTTGGAGCAGCCTGTGGACAGTTGGTGCACTGCCCTCGAGTGACAGACAGACAGACTGTCTAAGAGGCATAGTGTTCCCAGGACCAGTACTGCTCCGTTGTTCCAGAGATTTTTAGGATCCTCCAGTGCCACTTTACTGTCATCCCCGAGCAAGTGTTTTCTGAAGACAATGTTGAGGAATGCACTAGGGGGGAACTGTCAGGTTGGCTGCTTCAGGCATCTCTCAGGACCACTTGGCTGGCAGTGTGGGGTTCCTTGTCCTGCACAGGAATCTGACAGATCTCGGCAAGATTAGTGCCATTTAGGATTTACTCCACAAAAATCGATGACGTTGTTTCACGTTTCATGTGTCACAAGAGCTGCCTGAATCTGCAGTTCTCCATCACGTCCTGGCCCAGTGTGTGATTCCTGGAGAACCTGAAGCATGAAAATGAGAGGTGACCACTTTCACACTGTGCATCTCTGGGTTCTTAGAGCCTGTGACAACTGTGACTCTTTGCGAGTTTCTCTTCTGTGCGTGATTTATATGTATGGTAAAAAAATACTTATTTAAATTAATGATTGTCTTTAAGTAATATAATGCTTGTTTTGTTAATGGGAAACCTGACTAAAGAGCTTTCAGTTAGCTGCTTTAGCAAATCATTACAAACTCCCTGCTTCTTCTGTGATAACATTAATCAGAATGAACTCATTGGCTACTAATGCAGATGCCATATGTAATTTAGTATAAATTTGATTGTAATTTTCCCATTAACTCATGTCCACTTATTTTCAAGTGCCAAATGACACCAAGCACCCTGATTTCAAAATTCAGTTGGAAATAGGAGTGACTCTACCTTGAGATGCTGGGGAGAATGTTTTAAACCAGTAAGATAAGCTTGAATATCTCTTAGGGACAGCAACAAAAGCTTAGGAAAAGAATTGGACAAGAAGGTTCGCTCAGCTAGTCTCAAGATCTGGGACCCCCATCCATTTCAAGAAGGACTTGTGCTTCACAGTCCCTCAAAGGGGACCATAGTGCTATAGGGAGCACATTTCCAGCAGTATTTCTGTCTGTATTTCTATAGAGAGGCATTGTACAAACTGGTTTCCTTTCCAGAGTCTGGGCTGATGATTGTCTGTCATTCACGCTGTGCCGTGGGGTGGACTGTGCTGTTCCAGAAAAGCAGAAAAGCTGATGCTTTGGGCTTCTGGAACAGGTAGAAGCAGCAGTGTGTTCCTTGAGTCCATGAAAAGCAGGCTGAGGAGGCTTAACTGAGCAGTTTTTATGCTTTTTTTTCCAATAGAAACAAAGGTCTGAAATTGAAAATGCTCTTTACTCTGCTGCTTTTTTTTTTTTTTCACAGGGAATTGGCATATTTTTCTGGAAGTTCATTCTTATTCATAAGAATATTTTCTGTATATAAATTCGCTAAGGTTTAGTCAAAACTTCCCATAACCATATTGCTCAATATATAATCTGTTTACCGCAGTATTTGCCCTAGCAGGTAAATACATTAAAGAAAAATACACAGAATACGTAAAAAAAATACCTAGAAAAATACATGGAAAATAAATAGAAAATTGAATAGATGAACAAGAACCAAATCACACTTTAGGCATGTGTTAAGGATGTTTTATGAATAAACACCAAATCCTAGCACCAAAGCATCCCTTATATAACATCTGTTTTAAAATGAAGCTTTTCTGTTAAAAACAGGAAGCTATGGGAAGCAGAGAGAATAACAAGCTAAAGCTGGAAGTGGGCAAGAGTAAACGCTTCAATTCACATTGAAATGATTTCTCCTGCCTAGTATAATTTAACCTGCCCACACTGCTAAACTTCTATATTACACATTTCTGTCAGAATGTCAGGAGAAATGATAAGCCTTTTCGAAGCTGCAACCTCTATTACATACAGAGAGCATTCCAGCCAGGGTTTTCTTGCACATTTTTAGACTTTTAGCTTGGTCTCTCAAGTATAAAGAATACCCTACTTCATGACCCCAGCCTCTTGTTAGTTGATAGATGAAATCTTTTCTTAAGCCGAGTCCCTTGTCTATTATGTTTTCAGAATTCAAGGTTTCTCTTTAAGCTTCCTGGCTCACTGCCAGAAGTACATGGCTTTGTTACCCAAAGAAATTGCCTTTTTATTAACAGGAAGTGGATCTCTGAAATGGCAAACGTGCTGATCTGCTTCCAGGTGAGGAAGAACAGTTTTATAGGTGTGATCTCATTCTTTTACCATTGCCAATAACTACAAAAATAATAGCAAAATCGGTTGTTGAGGCTTTTTGTTGCTCTCTTCTTTACTTTGGAAAGCTAGGATGTAGTATAAAAGCAAAACACCAGCTGTAGTCATTCCTGTGTTTTAAATGTTCTTTTACTCTCAAATGTCTATTATTACCTATAAACCATAGTCTACATACCCGGGAAAAATGCACATCAAAGTAAGTGGGGATTTTGCTTCAATGTCGTGTGAAGAATTCGGATGTAATGTAGAACAAGGAAAGAGGACTCATTTCACAAGTACCCCTCTGTTGAACTGTGTTCTCAAATGCTTAAGCCAGAGATTCTTATATCAAATCGATATGTAGAAAGAATATTGTCTGTACACTCTAGGTTGGAATCTGGCCATTGCAATAGCTTAGCTGGTCGGGTAAGTTGTGGATCAGCACTAATTTCTCTGTGTCACACCAGAGAGTTATACCTCTGCCACCTAAGTGAAGTAAATCAACAAAATCAGGCTTCCTTGAGATTCTCATTTAAGAACTTCAATGCTTTTTCATGTAACTGCTTACTCAGGACTTACCAGCAGATAACGATTCCAGGACACAGCTAATCAGAGAAGTGATTTCACTTAACTGAAATACCAAGAACTAGTTTGGAATAGATTCTATTAGTAGGAGCCATTCGTGCTTAGCTGTAGATATTGTTAAAGCCATTTTTCCTCTTTTAGATAATGACCGAGTACTGCAGTTTTCTAGATTTCAGTAACTGTGTTGAATAATTGGAGGTCGGGGGGAATAATTAAATTTTGTCCCAACTGAGAACCAGTTGCAGTGATAGGTACTTTATTTCACTTTCACGCAAAAATGTCTATGTAATAAAACTAAACACATTTCCACAAGTCCAGAAATACCAATTCACCTTTGTAAGAGACCTGAAAGAAAAAAGGCCCTAGTAATATGCTAAGCTATAAGCCATCATCGGTTTGTTTAAGTGATTGCTGCCTACGGAACTTGGTTAGATTTCCAAGGACATGAAGAACAGTGAAACAGTAGAGCAAGAAAAACAGAGTTCAAGAGAAATCGCATCTTAAAAAGCTCTTTAGTTAGTTACAAAGATTCATATTCTCGTGTATCTGATCTCCTGCCACCCCTGCCTTGGAACAACAGAAAAAATCACAAACACCAAATATAAGCTTCCCATGTCAGACACTCCTTCCCCCACTGTGGAGTGCCCTTACTTACCAAATCCACGTTAAGAACCATCGCATTCCCTCCTTTCTTTTGCTAATATTGACCTTGTAAGGGGCTAGATTTTCAGTTGTTATAAATCAGTCTAACACTGATTACTACTGAGCTTTCTTGATTTGCATCAGCTAAGGCTCTAGCCTGAGTGCTATCCTCTGAGCATGAAATGAAGACAGAAGTTAGTACTAAATGAAGCTGACTCTGTCCTTTAATTTGCAGTCAGTGGAGGAGCTCCTGCAACATGAATTGCTAGGGCTGTATCCTTTGTGTCCCTCAGACAATTGTAGTTCAGGTCTTACTGCCGGACTTTGTGGCTGAAACCCAATTGAAAACGTGGGCATGTTTGTTCTCACCCCAGTTTTATATCTGGGATAAAAAATTACCTCAGTGCCCTTGCTCAGGTGTCATGGCAGTTAACAGGGAAGAGTCTGCAATGGGCAGGAGAAGTGAAAACCTGCAATCCATCTCATGAATTGCACTTCTCCCTGCCAGACTCAATCTCTCCTGATCTCGCTCCTAACAAATCCAGTATCTTACCTCATCTTGCAAATTTTGATGTGAGTCACTAGTGGTCTAAAAGTCAATGGAAAGAAAGTATTTGGAGTGTAATGACTGTAGTCTGTCCTAAGAAGGATTATACCACGGTGAATTGATGTGCAGGTGGTTTTTGTGTGTCTGTCTTTTAATATTCAGTTGTGAGTCAAATCTCATCTGAGGTCCTGTAAGAAATGTGAGGAACTTGTGTTAGTTTGTTCCTTTAGTTTAAGCATTTCTTGGGAGTGCTGAAATGCTCAGTGCTGAGATATCTTTGTGAGTTTTCGGATCAGTGCTTTGATGGTGAGGACAGGAAGGGAAAAGTGATTGGGACGATTTGTCACCTGGTTTCATCTGAACAATTGCTTTTCCCCCTTGGTCAGATATAGAACATAACGGGAGTCACCTAAATGTAGACAGATTGCAGTAACACACATGACAGGTCTTTATTGGTTTCCATTACCTATGCTGCTCATTTCCCAAGAGGAAAGGGCAGCTAATACTGTATATTTTTTTAACATAAACCAAACGGAAGGATAAGCCAGTGCATATGAAATGATGTGTCTTTATTCTCCATGTGCACAGAATTGAATTGCAATTTCCTCCTTTCATTTCTCTCGGTGCTCTGTATGGCAGAGGCAGCCAGGTACGTTTGTAGTCCTTGCTCAGCATGCCATCACTGGACGTGTACCTGTCGCGAGTGGACGCACGTGGTGCAGTGACAGGGTCTTCAGGCACAGCTCTGCTAATGAATTGGCCGTGCTGGGTAAAGGCTCAGGGCAGCCAGCCTGCCTCTGGGGAGCAGAACCTCTGCACGCTCCCATTTTAGCTTATTTCAAACCCTCTCGGTCTCTGTTTTAAGTATTTCACACCTCTGTTTAGATGTTTCATTAACTCTAGTCGTAGTGCGCACGTCTGCATATCTGAGCGGCTCACGGGCAGTACTGGGGGTGTTCCCCTGCAGTGGTACGGCGTTGCTCTTTCCTGGCGCGGAGACCGAATGTGATCCTCTCTTCTGCAGTAATGCACATCTTTATCAGGCGGGGATAATGGAGCATTTGGGAAAGGTTTTAAAAATGTGCAAGAAAGTAGATAAAGTCCCAGTGAGGAAGTGAGCCTTCTGTTGTCTGAGAAAAATCTTTCTCTGTCTCTTTTTCTCCTTTCCTCTCTCTCTTTTTCTCCTTTTCTCTCACTCCTTTTCACCCTCTGTCCTTTCCCACCACCGCCTTATGGATTTTCTAGCTATTTCTTTGAGTAAAAAATTAATAATAGGAAAAGCTTGTAGCTGGTCCCTGGGGTAGGATAGTGGCTAAGGATGAAAAAGAATGATTTGAACAAACAGTCTCTGGAGGATAAATGAAGTCCTCTAGGTATGACGTCTATAAGTAAAGAAAAAATATACATAACTGAAAATATTTGCCTAGTTAAGCAACTTCTATAGTAAACTTAAACCACAGTGTTAGCAGCTTGGAATAGGTTTTCAAACCCAGACGGACAATCTAGGAGACAATATTCAATTTTTTAAATAAACATAGGACGTGTAGATGTCCAGATCACACGAATTCTTAAGGACAAGATCTGTAGACGGCATTTGGATGCCAGAAAATGTAAATAGACTTTTTATGGGATTTTTGGAAGGACATAAGCAAATTAGGCAGTCAGCTTGTTTTAATAGGAGTTGCATACCTGAGTTGCTTTTTCTGGCTCCTCCTTTCTGCAGGCATTTACCTTCTCTAGCACGAGACGGTTTGAAAATGATACTTCCAAATAAAAGCCACTTTGCCTATAGAAAAAGTACCCCCGATTTCCTAATAGCCATGCTGACGAAATGTAAACTGGAAAGCCTGCTTCCATTTCTCTGATACGGGTCATGTGTAGCTGTTTGAAATACTGGCCAAGCACTAGCCCTTTCTGCCAGCCTGCCATTTGCTGTTCAAGGAATTCCATAAAGCTCAGCCAGTGAAGGCTGGCCTGGCTTACATTTAAGAAGCATTAAATAAGGAACTACTTTGATTTTCCTACACTAACACGTGCTCCTATTCATAATGCATTGCTATAGAAAACTTCTAATTTAAATATAAAAAAATGAGAACAGGAGATATTATTGTACTGTATTGTACGCTGCATTGTTGTGCACTCTGGATAGATTCTGCCCGCGCTTTATTCAAATGACCTTGCTGTCATGTTCTGGAGACCTTATCAAAGACCTTTGCCAAACTGCGTAAACCACAACCACTCTCCAAACCCTGATGACTGATAACCTTGGAAGCGGCAGTTAATTGGTGAGAACAACCCTCCCCGAGCCCAGAGGCAGGCACAGGGCTCCTTCCCCAGCCCCCCTCTGCAGCACCTTGGCAGCAAACGCTGGGCACGCAGGGAGTGAGCTTCCCTTCTCTTCACTGCCTCCACCTTCTGCTTTCTTTTGTTCTTCTGTTTGCTAAGTAATTAATCTCATTCTGCTGAGATGAAATTTTTCTATTAAAAGGAGAAAAAAACCACCTTCAGTCAAAACATTTGGGGGAGAGGAGTTCTCCTCACAGTTTGTTAATTGGTTCTTTCACCTGACAGTAGTTTGTGTCAATTAACTTGATACTCGGTGAAAGTGAAATTAATCCACCTGGGTCAAAAGGAGCTATTAATTTTTAATCAAAACAAAATGCTCACTCGACAGATTTGTAGCTCCACTTAGAATAAACAAGATACGCATGAGGTGGAATGTGCCACCAGGCTCCACTCCACGGAGATGCTCCTGGGGATAATTTCTTTTCCTTCTGCAAAGGGCAGAGGTGAGGCAAGTCAGCTGCTAATGACATTCTTCTTCCGAAGCAGCT
>NW_009714386.1:251777-291320 GCF_000703405.1 Apaloderma vittatum
GCCCCCCTGCAGCTCCCCCAGCCCTGCCCATCTCCTGCCCCAGTAGGCGCAGGTCGTCTCTCCCTCTTGCCATCTTCTGCAATGCCCCTGGACCCAGGCACGTCCCTGTCCTCCTCCCTGCGACAAGCGGTGGTACAGGCGTGCTGAGCTTCATGGGGCATCCCCCCGAGAGCCTTCACTGTGTGGCCTCTGTTTGACACGGAGATGACTCTTCCTTTAAGAGATAATTAGCCTTCCCTCTGCTTCCTCGCCGTGAAAGGGGACAGGGAGCTGAAAGCTGTCCCAGGATTTCTTCTGTCCTGGGCGCTAAAACAATAAGGGCCAAAATCTCACAGGAAATTCTTTAGTTTTCAAAAATTGTGATGCTCCAGGTGGCTGACCAGCCATTTTATTCAATTAATTAGTCTAAAAAGTAGTCAAAAGCAAGAAGCTTGGATTTATGGTTGCTTTTGTGTATGACATGCTATTCATAAACAACTACGTCACATCTAACACGTCTCCTTTTATGCCAGTGAGGAGGAAGGAAGTCTGGGTAAAATAAGCTTTAGGTGTACAGAAACACCCGCTTCAGAATCACTGAAGGTGGTTTAAAATTCGTTTTTATTCTTCTGCTTTCTGTTTGTCTCTTTCAGTCTCTCTCTCCTGAAAGCTTCTTTCTTTGTTAGACTTTAAGGGAATTAAGTATGAAAAAAATCCACTTTGCTGCATACTGAGCATGTAGCAGCAGCTCTTGGACCATGGCCCCGGGAGCTCTCATACTGCTCTGCAGGATTTGAGTCCTGCAGAAGACAGTCCAACCCGGGGGGATGGAGGTCCAAGAAGGACTGCTGAGTGGACTAGTCCTACTGACACCCATATTTCATATCTGTCACAGGTGCCAGCACAGATGAAAGAGTCTTTTATACCTGAGGTACTAAGATATAGGTGCTAAGGCCAAAGGTTTAAAAAAAAAAAACATTAAAATCTCTTGACATCTGGTTTTGTCGAAGGAATGCTGTATTATAAGCCCCATTGGGCTGGAGGTGTCCATATCCACCAAATCATCTTGCAGGTGCAAGTTGCTGGGTGAGTTAAAATGAGACATAGTGGGACAGCTGAATCACCAGTTGCATTTCAGGAAGCTGATTCTTGTTCTCTGACAAGCACAGTACACCCCATCTCTTCTGGAGACAACTGATCTCCTGATTCTTAATGAACTGTGAAGAAAATGTTACTCAGAGGGCACAGGAGGAAATTCCTATAAGAATTCTCTATCTGATCCATTATGGTAAGAGCAGCGCGTGTGATTTTTCTCTCCTCTGAAGCTCTGGATTTCGGCGCTGTGGTGTAACCAGTTCCCTGTCACAGCCTCCAGTTGTCCAGTGAAGGAGTTGGCGGGGGTTGGCGTGTGTGCTGCCACTGCGATTAGCAAGTACTGGGAGATCTTAAATGAGAAGTCAGTCATAAACTGCACTCTGCAATGTCTTACTCTTATTGTAAAGCAGCTCATCAAGACACCCACTCTCACAGTTCTTCTCTTGTTCTCATTACTTTATAGACAATAAAAGCAAAATATTACCTGTTGGTTGTCAAGGTATCAAGCCTTAGAGGGGATTTTTTTCACCTTTTTTTCTTTTCCCCAAGTAGTCTCATGTCTTGGGATTTTTAGACACTAATTGGATTTTTTTTTTTTTTACCATTGCAAATACTATTTTAGGAGGTGAATATGTCTGCATACCTGAGTTCTGTGGGCAATTTATACCTGTGCAACTTATTACTTGCTCTTGCACTGATTTGGCCAAATGGATCAGAACAGTACATCTGCATAAAGTAGTGCGTTAATCAGCACTCCTTGGTGCAGGGGTGGTGTTACCTAATATGTGACACTGCTCTTTCATGTGTTTCTCTTTCCAGTATTGTAATTAAAGTAAATTGCAACCTATGCGCTGTGGAGTTAATAGATATTTTTATTACATGTGCTCAAAGTCATAAAATGGTGCTAGTCCTTCCTTCTCTTCCAGCTATGTCTGATCCCCTTAGCTGCCAGGGCTGCCTGGAGAATGTCTAACCTGGATTATTGTTAGGCTTTTAATGGGAAAGAATATATTCTTCAGTGACAGGTAATGGCAAGTGAGAGAAAAAGGACTGACAGATTCCTCCAATGGGCAACGTCTCATACGCAAAGGATTTTCATAGGCAACAGTGAGACAAGGATAGAGTTCGGAGCATGGGGAGGCTGTGTCTGTTATGCATTAGAAGTAATAGTAGTAGAACTAATAATAATAACTTTATATAGGCAAACCGATTAGCTGGAACTTGCCACTACCCTTGATGTTCTTGTGGAAGGTGCCACAAAACCTATAGTAAGCATAAACCGTCTGGTCCTAATTAACTCCTAATTCAAAAGAGATTTTCAGTGGCAAAGGAACCATAAGGCTCAAGCTGGGATATACCAAGTGTGCTTCTTCCAAAGAGAAACTGCCAGGTCGTGGGTTCTCAGCACCAGTTTCTGGAGCATCCCAGAACCGGCTGCTCCTTCCTGTGCTTTCCAGGCCGATTCTACCTCACCAGCACTGTGAGAGAATGGCCTCAGCTGGTGTGGGTGTGTGGCGCGTAAGGGAGCAAACCTCAGAGGGTGCGATGCACCTTTGTGTTACTGGACTTTAGCCATTTCTTGTTCTCATCTTTTTTTGTCTTCTATTTTTTTCTCTTTTCAATCGTTTCTGGAGGAAACTGTGAGGGTGGTAAACAGTGTGATACTCTGACAAGTGGAAACTTATATGTCTGATGATTTATTTGCATATCTTGTAAATAGATAATCTTTCTTTCCCTTTCAAGGTGATGTGATTTAGTTGCGAAGAGATTAGGGAGCTTATCTGAACTTATAGAGGAAGTTTGGTGTTCTGAGGCTTAAACCTTCATAATGAGAAACGTTGCTTCCTCCTGTCTCTCCCTCCGCTCATAAGCAAGAGCAAAGCCTTGCAACAACAACGTCAAGCCCTCACACCAGTAATATGTATCCACAGAAGTCTGTGCCCCAATCTAATAATATCTGTAATGACTTAGATGCAGGGTATAGCTGGGGATTAATGACTAACTGGCATTAATGGGCCTCAGATCATCAGCTGCTTCTCTGTTGGTCATTAATCCCCAGGAAATAGTCTGTGCTGAAACTACTATTGCTTAATTAGAGCATGGTTGGGCAGTTGCAGCACAGCACTGTCTGTGGCTTTGGGGGGAACAAAAGAATAACCTGTCCTTACAAACCTGTTGAGTAGGAGATGGCTCTTCTCCCCTTTACAGGACAGATGCTTGTGTCTAGAGACAGAGCACATCCTCCGGGTGGGTTGATGGTGGGTTGGTTGGACTCTGTCTCTTCATCCTCAGACTCTGTTTTTCTGGCTCAGGGCAGCCTTTATTTCATTTTGAGGTAGATAATTCTGCATTCCTGTAGAACTGCTGATAAGGAAAAAATGACGGTGAACTGTATTTTCTCAAAGATGGTAAAAGTGTATTTTTTATAATGGAAAATATCAGCTTTAAGTCACCTCATGTAGTGCAATAGCATGGACTCTCCCCTTTTTCCACATTTCTTATTTATTCATTCCATTTTTTTTGCTCGTCTGGAGTCACAAAGCAAACACATTTCACCTGTATTTTTCTGAAAAGAACGAAGGAGATTCGATCCTTTTGTAGCTTGGATTAATGTCTTTGTGATCCTCCCTTACCTTAACGTATGGAAAAGAGAACTCCTCCTTTACATTTTGAAGTCTTTAACCACTGGTCAAGCTCCAGTTTCAAGAAGATACTGGGTCATTCCTTCCACTACACCAGGCAGATCAGTAGCGATATTAATCATTCATCGTGTCCCCAAACAGCATAAGCATAGTTGTACAGGCTAAAAGTGTGATCCACAGCCTGGTGAAATTCTCTGGGGTTTTCAGCAGGTTTGGATCAGGACCCAGAAGCACCCTGATGTCATGAACCAAGCTCCATAGTTTCTACCACTCTCTGCTGGGTATGAGATTTGTCCTGTCCATGGCATCTACTGTAATTAAGATTACTCTTCCCAATCTCAGGCCAGTCTTTAGTTTTAATGCAGTTTGACAGCTGAGGTATGCAGGCCTGTGCTTCTCTGCTTTTTATTATCCATGAATAGCATTTAATGCCAAAACAGAGAGGAGAAGACAAGCTTTTTCCACAGCCTTACGTGAAATACTTAACATGTAGATGTCTTTAGAATATACTGCACACACATTCCACTTTTACAAGACCAATATAACACTTTCAAAAGTTTTATGAATTCCAGGATGTAACCAGAGTACTTGTTAGCCTGTTTTGAATAAACTATAGCGGCTTGGCCCTGAGGCTGCATAGTTAGCAAATCCCTGCTCTGTTTATGAGCGGTAGTTCTGACCAGCTTGTTGAGAATGGAGAATGATCCATCTCCACACAGTCTCTCCACGGATGTGTCTGCCCCATTCAATGTAGTTAAAATTTTAGGAGCAGTAAATGGGGAGTTCATGAGTATGAGGTGATATTTTAATCTATATTTCCAGTCTCCTTGAATCCTGCATCACTAGATACTCTCTAAATGCTTTCTGTAAGAGTACAACCACACAGCTACCGGGACAGCAACCAGTTGGAACCTGCATCGCATATCTATGGCAGGAGGTTCTGGAAAGGGAGCACAGGAGAGTCTAGTCCTGCCTTCCCTGCAGGCGTCTCCAACTGCTGTGACACGGCTAGAAATTATGGCTGGATTGGAGAGCAGCACATGGCATGGTGATCATGTCCCTTGCGAGGCACAGAAATATTTTGCAGTTTTATTTAAAGTTTTCTAGGCAACAGGGTAAAAAGAAATATGTGGAGGTTGAGTGAAAGGTTGACCATTTACTGTGAAGAGTTGACCGTTTACTGTGTAAAACACAGGTCAGGACAAGGTAACCAGAGGTTCTTCCTTTATTTTGTGCATCTCACGCTGTTGTTGGAGGAACTGCTTTATACAGATTTTGTTTGAAAGTTTGCGTATTGCAGTAGAATGAGGAGGTGTATTTATAAATCATAGATACTTTTCAGGAAATATTTAGCATTTTGTCAAAATCCTTAGAACCAAACTTCATCTGCTGAAAGTTGCCTTGTGCTGTAACCTTTTCACTGAGAATTTGAGTCCATTACCTAATCAGAATATTAAGCTGTTAGTAGATATGAATTTAGTGTATTTAATATAACTTATAACACTAATTTTTAGTGAAAAGGTCCAGAAGCAGATGCTGCAGTGCAGGATTTCACAAAAAGTTCACTACTATTGTGTGGCTTCCACAGTTTGAGCATTTAAACCAGAGTATGGTGCTTGTGTCTCATAAGGGCAAGTGTGTGATATAGTTGAAGCTTTTTCAGTGCAGAGAGACAGCCAAGAATCTCAGCATCACTAAAATGTTGTTTCCAGCATAGTTCAGAGGTTGAATCTGTATTTAAATAGCATGCAGGTGATATGCTGCTCCTGTGACACCGAGGAGAAATCCATCTAAATAGAAATAGTCTGTAAATGGCTTGTTGACAACTTGATTCCTTCTGCCTCGTGGCCTGTCGAACAGTCTTTATTTCATTCCACTTTTTTTTTTTTCATGTCTTACCGTCCATGTCTTCATTAGAGTTAAGAGGAAGAAATTCAATGATACTTTGCTTTGAAGTATTCAGGTCTTCGGGCATTTTGTCTTCCCACTTGTGAACTGTGGCGCTAAGGGTGTTGCACCAGGAATCTCAGTCCTCCCAGACACTTTCTTGCTTAATACTAATATTGTTGGAGGCTCTGCCTGCTTGGCAGTGGTTTCCTCCAGATGAGCTAGGTATGTCCTTTAGCAATTTGATCATTTCTGTAGAGCATCTTGAGACTCGCTGTCTGAGACTTTGATTGATTCCTGATATTTGGGGTGGGCTGCAATTATGAGTCAAGAACCGACCTGATAAATGGTCAATCAGGTTATCATTGCATTGGCCACTCTCTGTAGCTCCTGTTTAGGAGTAGTGAACTGTACTAATGTAGCCTGCAGATCACAAGGCCTCCAGATCATTGCAATCAGATCTATATTTGACCAGCTAGAGCACCGTGTCCTAGCTGGGAATAGAAAGCATTTTGTTTAATCCATTTATATTGATGTAGCCAGAAGAATAAAGCATCTACAAGTCTCCTGAGATTATTTGATATTCTAGAAACAGCCCCGTTCACAAATTTATTTATGTTTCAGTCATATAGAAGTGGATCGTAGCTGGGAGACAAATTCTGTTACCCAGAATAATATCTGAATTCCTAGTGAAGGAGATTCTGGGTTTTGCAAGCTCTTTGGGGGGAGTTCTGTGATAACTTTGGATTGGCTATAACAGTGCAGGACTAGAGATGCAAATGCTGCCAATAGTAATCACTTTGTAAGTGGTGTATTCTTTTTTTTTTTTCTTTTTAAAGCTATATATAACCATCAGCCTATTGCATTGAACTTTCTGAACTGCGGCAGTATACGTAGATTTTAAACAAGCCTCAAATTCAGCGTTGTTTTTACATTTTATTCACTAATGTCCTACTTTTTTATCATCTCCTCAACAATGATATGATCCTATTACAAGAATCGTAAGAAAAGCAAGAAAAAAAAACACAAAAAACAACTCTAAAACTGTCTTCTAATGAAATGAAAAGAATAGCCATTAACTATGGAAGATAACGTTTCCTTTTGGAATGCTACGTGTTTGGGGCATATGTGATCGCTCTGTTCAGTTTGTGAAGCAACTGATGTAGTAAAGAGTCCTTATCCACAGCCAGGGTTCACAGGTCCAGTCACAGTATAAAGAATAAAAAGTAGGGGTAATGTACTCTCAACTTTTTTAGAGTGCCATTTGGATTAGGTTTAGTATAAATGCAGAGATGCACAGGTGAAATTTCTTGTAGTATTCAGAAGTCACATACTTCTACTGTTATCCTTAAAAACAAATACATATTAAATTCTAAGTGTGAAAGTATTTTTCATTTGATTGAGATTTTATTTTAAATAACTGTATTTCATTCTTGGCTTAGTTCAGTAAAGGTAAATAGTTTACATCAAGGCCCTTTATCTCCAGTCCTCTAATTTTCCTACCTGAGTAAACCTCCAAACAAATACAAAATCAAAAACCTCAAACCCTTTACTCTGCAGCTCTCAATGCCTAAAAAGGAACAATTGTGGCTTAAGGAGTGAGATCCTAAAAAGAAAACAAAGCAATAGCTCTTCTCTGACTCAGTCCACTTCTTCAGACGCTGTCAGTTACTCATATGAAAACCAATTTTAAGTGTATTCTTCAAGGTTAAATTCCCCTGAAGCTTGTGGACTGCTGCCAGGGGCTGTGAACCCTTCATGCAGGTCACCCGGTATCTGAATCTTCTGTTGCAAATCACTGCTCTCCCCATTACTCCTTTGGCATGTACCTGATTTGGTTGACATTTCCATAATTAATTTATAACAGCAATAACCCTGAGATAAGCCTATTTATAGATTTGTGCAAGCTGTATAAGACTATAGATAAAATCTTGGTTCATTAACATATTTAAAGTACTTGGGAGACTTTTGCCTGATAGTGGAGTTGGTGTGATTATCAAATTATGCGATGAAAAGCTCAAGTGTTTAATGTGCGTTCAGTGCCTATAAGATGGTTTCCACTTGAGAACACAAGGGTAATTCAGGGTACAGAAATACTGTCCTATCTGTTGACCCAAGTAGATCTGTAAACTGCCATACATTGCATGGTTTGGGAAGGGAGTTCCTCCTTTTCAGATATTTTCTTTCAGTAAATTTATGATTGCTTTGCATCCAGTTCTCTGCAGTTATTTTTCTCCTTCTGTCATTGACATCAGTGCAAAGTCAAGGGTAAAATAGTGCCGAGTCAGAAATATACTCATCCAGCTCCCCTAGGTGTAAAAGTTATTTTATGGTTTGTATACAAGAAAGAATTTCATTTTCTCTAAATCACCTACAGTATCTAATTTTTTTGGTAACACAGGATGGGAATGTGTTTCAAAAGCCACAGACAATCTGCATACAAAGGAATGGTTTATCTCTGTCTGTACTGTGCATGTAGGAACTTTCAGGGGTACCCGAGTAGGCTGAATTAGACAGAACGTATAAAGGCTGTGGCAGCACTACAGAAATTATGGGCAGTGAAAAAATACTCAGTTTGTGAGTTCAGATAAAGAATAGAGAGGGCAAAATAAGTGAGGCGAGTGCTGCCGTTTTAAAAACATGATAGAATTTCTATCATGGTTCAGTACTGAAATACACCCTGATGAGTTCCTCCTGACAAGGACATTCCTAAGGTATTTTACCACAAACAAAAGTCTTGCAAGAAGACTCCCGTTTGTCAAGAGGCTATACTGAAATGGAGATAAGAGCGCCTTGCATCTTCCCGAGTGAAGAAACAGGCTGGTGCCTCTTGCCTGGTTGCACTCGATGCTACTGATACTGTAAGATGTGATCTCGGTGATTGATGGAGAGTCATCTTCTGTCCATCTGTACAGGTAATTGCAAATCTGCAGTTGGCTGTGCAGCAGAGTTGTGTTTGTTACAGACCTTAAGATATTTAATTTGTAAACACTTAATAAAGCATAGCCTACAGTAGCTTGGCTAGTCTTATCTGTCAACCAAATCAAAATCAATATGTCCCTGGGGTATAAGCTATGATTGTCTGGGCTGCGGAGTCTAATAGGATTAAGTGTTTGGGACCCTATCTAACATTACAGTCCAGAATCCTAGTTAGAGAAAGTTAAAGACCAGCTTGCCACTGTAGCAGGCGTGATTGCTTAGGGGTCTGAAAAATCATTAAAGCTTGTCCTCTTAAACGTTGATTGTTCCCTAGTGATTTATTGACAAAACACAAAAAGTGCTCTATACTGCACTCTAATTATATGTATGAGGCTAGGAAATCTCATGGGAAATTAAATAAAATTTACAGCTTGATGGTTTTATGCTCTTGGGAGACATACCTTCTTAATAAGATCTTATAGCTGGGAATATTTATGAGGTTAAAATCTATGGGCTTGAGCAAAGACCTAACCTTCTCAAAGGGAGGGGCTTTTGTTTTTTTCCTTCAGTAAATAATTTCAGTGGAAAGCAAGGTATGCAAAAATTATAATGAGGGGATATAGTGTGAATTATCAAGTTGTTATTTTTGATACTTGTCAATAGTTGACACTTCGAAGGTAGAGAATGCAACAGAGCAGCTGCATGCCCTTTCTGACATCATGAAATTGCTGTGTGTCCATTTGCAATCAGTTATCTGTGACATTCCTGAGGTGGCCATGTGAGCCCGCTCAGAAGCTGTGAAGCCGGCTAACTATGGGCAGTCTGAGGCTTCCTAGCTGGGCAAGTTGTAAAAATGATTTATAGATGTGTCCATGTATACGGCTATGTATAGTTTTCCCTTGTAAGATAATGCAGAGAGACTCCAGGCTCATTACACCCAAACTTGCAGATCTGCAGCCTGAGCCATTCTTAATGGAACTTGGGAGCCCGAAACCCTTGGGCGTGTGTAATAATATCATCTTGATATTTGGAAATGGTCAGATGTTTCTTGTGATCACTCACATTTTTGGACATTTTATTTTAAATTGTGACTTTGAGTCTGAATGGGGCTAAGTGAGAGAAGGACATCAGTATGGCATTAATAGTCACCAGATAATAAATTTGTGCAGATTTAGCTGTATAAACAAGGGAATTGTGTCCTTTTCTCACCTGCTAGAGCAGCTATGGGGTAACACAGTTAGAATCGAAGGTGTTAACAAAATTGGTCAAAAATCTCTTGTGAAGTTTTGAATGTTTTATTAAGTGGGACCTTCTGGAAGTTGGCCTAGCAGTAAAAACAGGAACACCTTCCTAGTGACTCCTCAATGTAAAGGATAATTAATATAAAGGACAATTCTCTCTAGGCCCTGAAGCAGTTTTTGATTAAGGCACTTAACTGGGACTTTGGAGAATTAGGTGCACCGCTTGATTTTGACGTAGAGGAGCTTTGTGGTACTGAGCAAAGAATCACATCTCTCTGTGCCTCAGTTTCCATTTATAGATAGGATCCTGACGTTTTCTTTATCTCCCTTTTCTGTTCATACCTTATTCTCTTTGAGACAAGGACGTTGCACCGGGTCTCAGCAGGGGACTCTATCTGTTATTGTTGTCACAGTCACAACATGGAGTTATCCTTTATCTCTGTAACTTCTGAATGTGTGCAGTGATAACTCTCCCCAACTTTTCCCTGCCGTCATCCTCTTTGAAAGCAGAAACAGCTTAATTAAAATAGAGGTGACAGGGATCCATGAAGAAAAGAAGCACACTCTCCCAGTTGCACAAGTCAATTGTGACTCTGTTGTTAATTTTATATATATTAAAAAAAAAATAAATCCTTCCTAGTGCCCTTTTGTGCCTTATGTTTAAAAGGGCAACAGGGCGACAGAGGCACGAGAGGCAGCTTGCCAGCTCCCCTCCTGTCTGAGAGAGGATGCGTAGTCATCTGGACCCTGGGCTCTGGTTTCTCACCTCACTTTGCTGGTGCAAATCAAAGGTAGCTCTATTAAAATGTATGAAAATACTTTGATGCAAAATACCTTGGCGTTCAGTGTAAGGAGAATAAGCCTCTACATATTAGCTACTCCTTCCCTCAAATCCTTCTAAATTCAGCAGGGCATGTGAATGAGATTTGTGTTCCTAAAAGGCTGCCTTTTCGTGTAGGATCTCCAGTCAGTTATCTAGCAGACTTGCCTAATTTTTCATTCCCCTGCCCCACACTTCTCTTCAACACATGCACACACCTTATTTTTGCTCTTCTGCATACAGTGAAATGTCTGATCAGTTTGGAGGTAGCTTGGAAAGCCTGTGCCTGGGATGAAGGAGAAATTTATTAGTGAAAGACAAGACTCCCTGATAATCAGGGAGTATTGAAATCCCTGATTTAATTTGAATATGGTACGGAGCATGCCTCTTCCTGCCTTCATTACTGGAAAGTCTGTGCCTGATGATGTATCTTTTTACTTAAGGATATTATGCTGGGGAAAAAATGCTTGATGGGCCACTCTAGCTGAGGTGAAAAGGTTTTGGTATGTTTTAATAAAGATGGATATCACTAAGAATGTTTGAAATATGTGGAAGTAAGATTTGTTACAAGTTACAAATCAAAGCCTAAAAATGTCACTTATCTCCTAATGATACTTCTACACAGATTATTAATTTCATTTTAGGAGACCAATGAATGTTACGTTTTTATGACATTGATTAAACGTCTCACTGCTGTGCCCCCATCCATCCTTTTCATTTTCAAAAATCCATATCCGACTTTAACAAAACCCAGCTCATAAATTTGTGTTTTACTGCTCACCAAAGCAGAGTTGGATAGCAATCCGCCTGCTAACTTTGTATTTGCACTCCTCTTATCTCAAAGAATCACTGGTCTGGCTTTCTTTTTTTTTTTCCCCTATACGAACAGTATTTCAGATGTGAAACATGTTTTTCAATATTCGCTCGCTATCTAACATCTAGAAATGTGTTTCACCATAGACAGCGCGGCTAGCTCCACCAGGACTTTCAGAAAGGGGCAAAGGAGGTGCTGCTCAGTGACTCGAGGAAAATGTCTTAAAGAGAAATGTTTATGTTGCTCCTGCATCTCCATGTGGGAGCTGCACCTCGGGCGCTCTGCTTGCAGTCGGGGATGCATCCTCCAAAGAAGTGAGATGTATAAAGAACCCTCTTTGCCTCTTTCCTGTATGTGTGTTGGCTGACAGAGAGGCAAATTCCATAAGGTGCTAGACCTATAAAGACATTTATTACATTTTTGTTCTCCTGCAGACTTACTCTTGCAATAATGTTTGAAGTTGTGTGAGGGAGAGGGGCAGAAACTTCCTGTCCCTTCCCTGCACTCGTTTCCCGTCCTCTCTCTCACCCTCATTACAGCTCTGCTGCTGGCCTTACCGCTGCCCTGTTTGTAGTCTCATGATCTCAGATGGGTGAAAAAAAAAAAAGACAACAAAACCAAATTAAGCTCAGCTGCAGTGAGAAGGGAGAGCCTTGGTCTTAGTTGTCCCTAACTTCCAGCGTGCAGTAGGATTTGCTATCCCAGCTATTGCACCACTGGGAACAAAGTCAAATTAGCAACAGTTCACATCCAATACACAAATTCTAAAGCAAGCAGCGGTCTTCAAAGAGTGTCTAATTCATATTGATTTTAACCTGCTTGTCTTAAAGGTTGTTTTCTCTCTTTGAAATAAGGTAGCTGCCAGGCTCCGCGTCCGTCAGGTGCAGCGGAGGCTGCGGTGCCGTGCCAGCCCCTCCGTGCACGGGCGCTCGGGCTGCTGCAGCTCGAGATAGGTGGAGGGTTGTCTCACAAGGTTTCATGTTGGGTTTTCATAGGAACACTCGTGGTTCTTTGGGTTTCTTAGGGTGCCATCTTCGTCAGGGATGAAGCTTTGGGCATATTAGATATTATCCAGCCTCAGGTGCTGTTGTGAAGGGAACAGCGCCAAGCCCCAGAACTCGCAGTCGGACCTGGGCATTTTACCTACCCAGTAGATACATCCCTTGGAGATGTTGCCTTTAGAGACAGCTCAAATAATCTCAAGTGGTTGGTGCTAAGCAGCTTCCATGTGATCCCGCAGGCTGGATTGTAGGAAAGGGCTACGCATGTCAAGAGCCCTCTGTCAGCCCCGTGGCCAGCCAAGGTCCTCAGGGCTGTCCTCGTGTTCCCCCAGCTTGGCACCCGCGGGGACAGGCCTTGCGTGTGCCGGGAGCGCGTGGCAGCACATGCCGTCGCCGTGGTCCCTTTTCCCCTCTTCTTCTTCCCTCACGTCACACGCTCAGACACGTGGGATGTTTCATAAAGAAAAAATATGGCATGTTTACAAAGAGAAATTTCAAGAAGTGTTAATTTAATATGCTAAAGTGTTCCCTTCAGCATTTTACCTTTGTTGTTGTTTTCACAAAACAGCCAAGACTAAATAATGAGCCCAGAGCTGTGCCCTTTGGTAGTGTGATACCTCATTACCCACGAGCGGCCTCCATCTGCCCTCATGGCTGCACAGGGAGCCATTACGATTATGATGGAAATCTCAGAAGCCATTACCAAGATGCAACAGAGGGCCTACTGCAGACAGCCTAATGGACTAATTTGTAATTGGGAGAGGGAAATGACTTAGCGAGCTCAGGCTTGGTTTTGATGAGTGTGGAAGTGCGCATGCTAAATGTGATAAATGAACAGGAATGCTTGTTTGCGCAGTGGGTTTTACAAGGCCTTCAATCTCTCCTGGGGGTTGGAGGCGTGCTGACAAGTCTTGAGAAGCGAGGAGGAAAGGGCTCAGGGGAGGCGAGGAAGATGCAAAGAGAGTAGCTAAGGATAAATCGGTGAGGAAAACTAATGGCAATAAAAACCCAAGGAAATGGCTGTGTCTGCCAGGAAAGCAGTAATTAGGATGCTTTTTGCGTGCATATCTTTAGCCATTAAAATCGAAAATGAGAGTGCGCCGTGGCATTTGCTAAGTTAAAAAAGAGGAAGAGAAAATCCCATGTAGAATAAAAGGCAAGCGGCATTTTAAAACTGCAGCTTCTGTCAAAAAGTGCATCTGGGCTTGTGATCAAGCCCATTTATTTAGCACGGAGCAGTTGATACTGCTGGTGTGACAGAGGAAGGGATTCCTCCACTGATGAACTTTCACAAAGCTGCACCTTGAAAGCGAGGTTCGGTTGGTGGTGCCACACGGTGTGAAAGTCTGGCGGTGCCTCTGTGGCAGCAGTGTTGCCCTTGGAACACACAAAATAAGAGAGAGGTTCAAGAGTAACTGTCCCTAAGTAGATCAGAGGAGACCACTGAGTATGTCCCTCTCAGCATTGTGGAGCCTGGTACTGGGTTATGACGGAGCTGTTTGCGGACGTAGGTTGCACTGATGTGAGTTTTGCAATCTGTAGGAGTCAGCGTGCAAATACATCTCCCTGGGTCTCTCCTTAATAGTGGGGTTTGTGTGGAAGAACCTTCAAGGCGTTTTGTGCTCAATCTGTTACGTTGCTACCGTGCAGTAGTGCCTGCATTGCCTCGAGTTTCATGTGGGATCTCTAAATCGGAAAGATTGCCTCAGGTATCACGTGTACATAGATACACGTGTGTGTGGCCCAGGTGTTTGGTTTCCTCCTCCTGTTTTCAGTTTGTACCAGGCCAGGTTTCATGCCAGTCACTCTGGAGTTTGTTCTGAGATGAATTTTCTAAGCCCCTTTTGCTGTGATAGAGTTCATTTCTCTGTTGTAACATCTGATCTAGTTGAGAGGCGTCCCTGCCCAGGACAGGGAGGTTGGACTAGATGATCTCTAAGGTCCCTTCCAGCCTAGGCCAGTCTATGATTCTATGATTCTGCCTTTTTGAGGAATATAGTAGTGGAGAGTGTTGTGTGACCTCTGTGCGGCGGTATTTTCAGAGGGTGGCACTCATTTTCATGTCAGTGGAAGGTCCTCAGCCATTTAAGACTTCACAGATAACCACCGCCATTTGAAAGTACACCTGAGTGTCCACAGATAACCAAAGAACATGCAAAGTCAAAGTAAATGGGTAAGGAACATCCAATAAAGAAACATGTATATAGTGGAATTGCCTTACATCAAGTCCAACAATATGATTTTATTTGTTGATGTCAGCCTCCGAGAGAAATCCCAGACTCTCTCGGACTTGCTGGGCATTGCAATACATCTAATGAATACATTACAATCTTTTGCATTTTTAGTCAAATGGCACAGGATTTTTTTTTTTCTTTCCCCTTCTCTTCCATTTTCTCCCTGAGAAAATGTAGTGTAACATTATTGCTAGATAAGGAATCATTTACGGCATAAAGTTGCCTTGCTTTAAGACACTAAAGGTACAAACTGTTATCCGTTATGAGCTATAGACTTTTTCAGTTTACATACATTTATCATTGTGAAGGGCAGATAATAGGCTGCCATTGTTTCTGGCACAGAGAATATAAATAAAGCCAACTGCCATCCAGCGGGCCAAGTTTGTTTGTTTGTTTGTTGTGTTTATTTTTTATTGTTATTTGCAGACTGAATAAGATGCAATGAGGCAAAAGGAGCCGAGTTTTTGTTCTTCTAGCCTGTAAATACCCTGGTTATCTCATGGAGTAAAGTCAGGGTTTATGAATATTTGCATTTGTGGCTCATCACTCCTAATGTGAATAGTGTGTTTTGACGAGGGTGGCAGTATGTGACTCCAGAGTGCTATTCGTGACTTTCTGACCCCAAGCAAATCGTTTAATCTCTGAATATCTCTTGACAGAGTTTACAGTTCCATCTGTAAATAGCGTATGGTAACCTTGTCCTGCTTGGATGTCTGTCATGAGGCTTTAATTCATCAATATTTGTGAAACACTTTGAGCCACCACATAAATACAAGTCATTAATATATTTTATCTAAAAATCTACTGGGGTTCAATCTTAATACAGATGTGTTCTAGATGACTTTGTTCTGTTGCTAACAATCTTAAAAAAATCATTTCAATACGAGTTTATGAAAGGGTCTACTGGAGTTGAGTGCATCTTAAAAAGAAAATTTAAATCTTAATGTTTTGACTGCGCTCATAAATGAGGAATGTTGTTCTGCAATAATTCATACCAGATATGCGGACACAATCACATGTTTTTGTATTAACCAGAGCACTCAATGTGAAATGTACACCAGCTTCATGGTTATTTGCAGGCCTTATTTAAGCTGCGAGAAGACAAATAATATAATTTGGTTCTGAAGTCCAAAGAGAAAGAAACTCCTTTCTTCACAACTGCACTCTGCTTTATACAGTGGGATGTTGTACTTGAATGAGCCCCGTATAATTGGGGCCCTTATCTATAAAGTCTTCAGTGCCTAAAGCCTCTTCTTTAATGCTCCAGCCATGCTGTGCCTAACACAATAGACCTCTGATGAATATTAAAAAATTGTGTTAAGAAAAATGAAAAATTGTTGATTGATCGACATACGTACATGGAAGCCTCGAAGTTAGATGTCACCAACGCTATTCGACCTCGTAATTAAATAACTTGTAAATACATACGGATATATTAATGCCTTTATTTTCTGATTTCAAAAGATTCAGACTGTTTAATTCGTAACAGTTATGTGAGTGACGTTTTTGTCGTTGGGTGGATATGTTCAAGTAGAACTGCCAGACAAAGGGCTGTGGTAAGAGAGCTCTGAGGAGATGTGGGAGTGCAGATGGGAAAACCCCTCCGAGTTGCATGACATTCTTTCACTCACAGTTACCCCTTTCCACAACTTCATCTTTCCATTTTTTCTGCTCTCCTGTCCTCTAGAACAGGCTTGCAGACACCAGTGAACTAGAACTGTTGTGTTACTGATGCATGACCAACTATTTCCATCTCTCTCTTCTATCAAGTGTAAACTGAGAACAATACCAGACGGATCTTCTTCTGTGTATATCTGCAAAATCCTAATGAGCCTAATGATACTGTATTGATTTACACCAAAGAAGAAATTAGTCTCTCATTGTTGCAGACTACACAAAAGCATGAAAACAATCTTTTTACCAGAGTCTTTTTTGTATATGTGTTTATTAGCACTTTCCTCTTTCCTTTTAGTTCTACATTTTACTATGAGTGTCACTCCAAGACCCTTGTTGTTAGTAATACGGAAATTTATCTTGGCTGGTTTCCACGGTGACACCTAAGAAAAAGTCATTTTGAGGTGCTGCTTCTGTCCTATGTTACTTCATATGTGTGAAACATCGACATTTTTACTCCTTTGGTGCTTCCTCAGGACGCAGGGGTACATAAATGGTTGGAGTCTTTAATAAATAGACGCGTGCGGGTGCTGTTTTTATTGGTATGATGCTGTTGTGGTAACAAAAGCATCTCAGTCATACAAGGCACCCGGGACCAAGTAAGGGAGAAGAACTGCGCAGTATAAAGCGGTCTTTTTTCCTCATAAATAGCTGGCTGAAAAATAACTCGGTGAAATATAAAAGTATGGCAGTGTAAATGTATATGCATGTGTGAGTGATAGTAGACCCAGCAGAAAACTGGATTTGAGACCTAAATGCTAAACTACCTGAAGTGGAGAGGTCATAGTTTATTCCCAGTTTTGCTTACTGGGTCGCAGAGAGCAGCTGGAGCAGAAAATTGTATGCGGGAAGGAGGGTGAGGCTGAGGGATAGAGAGAAATAACTGCTGGGTAACCTGCAGCCGAAGCGTGCTGGCGGAGAGCCTGGCCAGAGGAAAGGACTTGCAGCAGTGTTGAAGTGGCTGTCAGAGTCTCTCTCTATGAGCAAGATGTCTGCGTATAGGTCGTAAACTGAAAGGTAACATAGAGAGGAAGGCTCTTCTGCAGGTATTTCGTATGCAGGCTAGAGAGAATGCTCTAAGGGAAGGACATTTTTCATGACTGCAAATGGGACAGGTCTCAATTTTACCTTTCTTTTGTAAGACAGCAGCTCAGTCCCTGGTGTTGGGCCATTTCTTTCACCCAGAAATGAAGGAAAACTTGGGTTGTCACTCCACTTGCCTGAATCTGTGTGTTCTGTAATTGTTTTCCATGTTGTGATCTGTTCTCGTTGCAGTTAATAGCTTCGAATTTGAATTACAAACCTCAGAGTTTTGTGGTATATACTGAATGTAGGTGATATGCATATATTTTCGTTTTTTACTTGTTTAGACATTTTGGACGTGTAGGAATTGGAATAGCAGTCAGTTCCTTTACATGAGATGGGGAAATGTGAGGTGTGTAGGAGAGGGAGGGCCTAATTTTAAGTGCTAGTCAACTGCAACCACTGATAATCTGGAGCCTGTTCAAACCCATTTAGAGAACCGTTGAATTTTTAAGTGCCTTTTGATTCTCTCTTTCATTTATTTTAACTGATCTGCAGGGATTAGGAGCTTGGTAGGGGAACACCATAATGCTTGCCAAAATGTGTGAATAATTAGAACGCCAACGATGTGTGCCAGATAGGAGGGGAGTATTCACACTTCTGATTAGATTCACTGAAATACTGTTGTAAATCATGGCTGCCAAGGTAACTTAGAGCTGTGTTAAGTTTCTGCTGCCACCAGAGCCAGCTGTGGTGCAGAGAATGTGTCTGCCTCCAGCCCTAGGTGGGGACATTTTGGGTAGATGATTTATTTTGCTGCGAAGCAGGAAGGGCAGAGACTGGAAGGTGTGGTGTCACGCAGGTGGTGCAAACAAGCTTTTGATGCTAACACCTGTATGCTTATTACTGAAAATCAGGTGACTATTTAAAATCTGCAGATTCACCAGTATTGTGTGAACCTTTGCATTTCTCAGGCCAGACTTTTGTCAAATGTCAGTAGTAGATATAATGGCCTAAAAAAAAAGAAAAAAGAGGTGATATAGGGTTTGTCTGGCATTCCTTGTCCTAATCCATAACCCTCAGGAAGTTGCAAGAAAAAACAACCTCTCTCTCATGCTCTGCATACAGCCAAAGTGTGCTCGTGCTGTGCTGGTCCTGCCTCTCTGGTGCCCTGGGTTTACTCAAAGGCTGCCCCGAGAGGGCTGGTGGCCACCAGACTGTGATGCTCAGCACGTGTTTTACAGACAGATTATATTATTGATGGAGAAGGTTGATTAAACTCCCAGATACCGTCTTCCAAAAAAATCAAACTTGTTCGTAATTTTGTGCCTTTCATTTCCTATGACTGCTTTTCCACACATTTTGTCCCAAAGGCAACGTGCATCAGCGTCAAAAGGAGCAAATGGGAGTCTCTGCTCTCAAATGAGGGGCTGAGTGAGTGCTAGAGCTCACCGGAGCGTTAAATCACACCTACGCACAGTTCAACTCGCCCCTGTGATGTTAACAAGTGCTGTGCTTGCCGAGGAGAGAAAGCACACCTCAGAGCTAACAGATAGAGATGCCGTGTGAAAGAAGGAAGCCCAGGACGGTTGCTCCTACTATCCTGAGGAGCTCCAGCTGTCACATTGCCTTGGGACTTCCGGTTTTGGGAGATGGTGCAGGACCTGTCTGTGCTGGAAGGGCTGTATCTGCTGACGCTTTGGTAAGCCTCCAGCAGCGCTGGCTCCTGAGCAGCCCACTCCAGGCCCAAATAACGCTGTCTGCACATACCTGCCGCGTCTCCCTTCTTGCCCTTCCTTGGCAGCGTAGTGGCAGGAGGAGACGTAAAGCCCAACAGCAGCAGGAGCGCAGTCACGTTTCCCAGCTCCTCGTGTCTCCACCCTGCTTCCTCCAGCGGCTCTGTAAGTAAAGGCAGCCCACAGGCAGAGGTACTGAGTCCACAGGGCTTTTCTAAAACTGCCGAGTCCGGTACGGATGAGTTGGGTGCAGGCTGAAGGGGATAGAATAGATGGTGATAGAGATTTTTTTTAAGTGGCATCATTAGCAGGGATTCACATGGTATTTTCTTATTTTATGTAGAACACTCTGCTCTTACAGCCAGCAAAACTCTCTCCAGAAGTGTAGTAGTGGAAGGTACTGCAGAGTAAGGACAGTAGAGGAAAGTGAAGGAAGGTGGAAAACTCTGGTGAATAGCACGAATCAGGGCCTTACATGGGGCTGTTTGTGAGAATTGATTGAAAGGAGGGGAACTGTGTTGCTGTTTCAATGATTCAGAATTTGTATTAATCTTGCCTCCCTTTAATATAAAGCTTTTGCTTCTTTTGCTTTCAAACTGTCATTCTTTTAAAGCAATCACTTATAGTCATGCAGTTTTTCTATTTTTTATGATTTCCCTTTTTATAAGCATATCGTTTCAAACCCAGAAAATTTTAAACAAATAAAATGAATACAAATCTACATCCATCTTTCAAGAAGTCTAGAAAGATAGCAAGGGAAAAAGCCTTTCAAAGTAAGAAATGTTGGTTATTCCTGTGTTTGCAGAAGCTAATGTGGCACGTGTGAATAGGGCAATGTTTCTTCTGCTGTAGCAACAGCTTTGTAGATCAGTGCAGTGTTATCTGGAGATGCCCTTGTTTCTCTCCTCTGTGAGATGGAAAACCCTTTTGAAGAGAAGCAGCATTATGGAGTACAAGGGTAAAGGATCATGAAACAGGACACGACAGAGGATGGCTTGTAACCCAAGCGGAATGGAGAAAACGAGCAACACACAAGGAATGTAAAAAGAGGGGAGAGACACATCAAAATCACCTAACCATCTCTGATGTCTTTAGAAATGGAGAGAGACCGGAGAAATAATACATATGACTCCCTTTATGTCATAAAAACTGGTTTTCACAATTCAGTTGAGGTATGAAGGAGATTTCTGTGGAAGGCTGTGATCCTTGTAAAGTCCCTGTGAATGGCTCAGTGCAAATTAACATTTGGCAAGGGGAAGAAAAAACTACCTTCAGCATTGCTTGGCCTTTTAACTAGACCGACAACTTGTTCGCACAATGAAAGTGTTCCCATGTAAAAGGTCACAATCAATATTTGGCATCTGTGGTGCGACGTCCTCTCTCCTTTGTGTCTTATGTACCCAGTTTCACCTGTCAAAACCAGTTTAACCAATCACAATTCATCTTGGTGTGGGAAGTTGAGAGAGTATTTGTCATTCTTGCCCTTCCACCGCTGCTGCAGGTGCTCTGAGCGTAGGGTTATTTTTTGTGACAGTGTGCAAACGGCTCGAAGTGGCACACAGAAATGTTTAGCTCAGTTCAGATTTTGTATCCATACATCTGACTTCTGGTGGCAATAAATTGGCGAGAGGTTTTCATGTTTGACTTCTTGCCTTGATGTTGTCCATCAAAAGAAACTTTTCTTGGTAGAAGTCTATTTAAAGGCGTTTTTTTCCTTTGCAAATCTGACAGACTGAGTGTTATCAGAGTAGTGAGGCTAAGAAGAAACCCTCCCGATGAACAGCTCAGTGGTAGGTGCCTTTGGGTGGATGCCTCCTTCCAGTAGTGATTGACTGGATGCTGGGCTAGAGGGACCCTTGGTCCCACCTCTGGCAGCTCCTGTGGTGCATCTTCCTCATTCTCTGTACTGATCACCCGGAAGGGTGGCTGGGAATTCTGACGTACTGCAGCTTCTTGGAAGAGAATTGAAAAATGATGCTTTTAAATACTTTTAAAAAACCCAAATACGTTTATACACTGCAAGAATGTGCCTTATGTATTTCAAAAGATTTACGGGTATGAGTCTTTTTTGCCAGCAATATGAATTAGTGATTGTGCTGCAGTTGCGCTGGTATGAGTTAATCCTAACTGAAGGACTCTGTGCCCTAAGTGTGTAGCGTTATTAAGGAGAGGCATGAGGGTGACAATTCTAACAAAATCACTTGTAACAACTGGATTTTATGACTGCCACGTTTTGAAGGCCCAGCTCAGCCTCTGAAATCCTGTTTCCTGCAGAAAAAGGTACTTGCTGGCCTGTCCGCTCGCATTGGCAGCAGCGTGCGAGTTGCTAAGGATGATAGAGCCTCGGGCTTTACTGGTGGGGAATATTTTCCACATCCCATCTGCATCCCTGTAGAACTTGACCATTAGTCAGGCTACTTCTAAATGATGCATCTCTTTTAGAGATTTCTACTGATAACAAATGAAAGAGCTTTCTTTTTTTCCGTACCTCATTATGCAGGCAGCTGTGTGACAGCGTTCTGACAAACTGTGTTATCTCAGGCTTCCAGCTGCAAGCTGTTCTCATCAATACTGCTGCGAACTGTTTCCTACTAACCCTTTCGCCTTTATGCCCATTTTTATCAGAATTTAATTTTAATGTGAGGACAGTCAAATCTAATGCCAGATGTGGGAAGCAGATAGTTTCCTTTGTATAAGAACATAGCAGGGGAGGTCTTCTAAAGGACCAGCCACACGGAATGCAGAGGGACTGTACTGCAATCATTATGTTTGATTTCTGTGGCTTATTATTTTTTTATCATTGTTATTATTATTATTGTTATTATTCTGAAGTTGCCATTTCAGCCTTTCTTCACATTTGCCTTGGCACTGAACTGGAAAGAGAAATTAAACAACAACCAAAGAGCTATAATTTAAACTAAAAAAGGAAACGTGTGTCCCTTGGTTCAAGTTCACAGTGTGCTGGAAGGTGCTCAGTCGGCTTTTCCGTTGCCTCCGTGCAGCTGTTCTGATACACCAAAGAGAACTGCGAAACAGCTGCTGGAAAACCGTGTTTGCCATCTACTGAAATTGCTATTTCTGAAAAAGGTGAGCTCATTCCCTCAGGTAGAGCACCCCAACCTCAGTTAGGGAAGGTACAAGCAAATCTATGTACACTCAGGAGACAGAAGGGTAGAAACTATTTCCCTGTAGCTCTGTGTTGCTTTTGCGTAGTTTACAGCCCAAACAGAGCTGCACTTTGACAGATGGGCTGAGTGGTGTTGAAGTATCAGTTCCAGTCTTGCTCAATTGCAAGTGAAAAGAGCCAAGCTGAAACCTAGCTGCCCTTCACAATTTTCATTCTGATAAGCAATGAAGAAATCAGTTTGAGAGAGGAATGCCCCTTTAGCCTCATATTTTAGTCATCGTTGTCATCGTGATAAACTACAGCTTCATGCTGAGGTCTCAAACCTTATTTTGTCTTTACTGTTACCTGCAGGAATTTCTCTGGCCAGGCTGATTTAGGTGCATCAGCTTCCTCTTTCTCCCCAAGCCACAGCCCAAATCAGCCTGACACAGCTTGTGTACACGTTTTATTTTGGGTTGTTACTTCCCAGTGGGGTGTTTTACAATTAGCAGTAACCTCACTAAATGAGTGGCATGTAGGATCACGTTTGACTTCTTGTGACCCTGTAGCTTTTAGAATTATTTTAACTCATTTATGACATTGAGCAACTATTCGTTGCACTTAAACAAATGAAGTTACAGTCCCAGAAGAATTAGTTTCATGCTCCTTAGTGGTACAGTAATTTATTAGTCCAAGAAGTCTAGTAATTTAGTGCTCTATTTTAAGTAGTTCAAGCCTAATTAATAGGCTAGTTTTCTTGTAGGAGTAATGTCATCTATACCTATATATAGAAAAGCTATCATGTTAATTAGGTTTATGTTATTTTAAAATAGACACAGAGATATGCACACATTTGTGTTGGTTTAGGTACTTATTGCAGGCCCCATTGGCCCAAATTACTGCTTTGCTCTTGCAGTTTTACACTCTCACAGCCACGTGCACATGTGCTTTTAACCAAGACAAAGAAAATTCGGTTGTATCTAATAAGGAGAATGGAATAAGATGGAAGTTTATTGAATAAGGGGGAAAAAATCACATTAACCCGATAAAATACACGAGATACACACTTGGAAGACCTTCTTTAAAGCTATTGTGGAAAAATATCTGTTCCTGTCAAAAGCTGTCCTGCATTGCTAGTGAAAAGGTATTAGGTGCAGGTGTCAAACATGCCTAATGAGGCATGAGGAGTCGACAGCAAAATAACAGAGATTATAGGTACAGAGGATTGTGAATGAAGTGTGAATAGCAGCCTGCATGTATGACTGACACAGAAAAGAGGAGAAGACAGGCAAGAAGAAAGAAGATCCATCACTCCCTTAAGGAGAATGGACATTTTGAATCACTTGATTGATATCTTCCCATCCAGTAATCCTACAACTTTTAAGATCTGCCTTTAAAAATAACCTAAATTGTTCCTCCAAGAAATCATGAGTTTATTACAGGTCTTCAGGGTATTTTGCCTAACTCTGAGAGCAGAGGAGAAACATAATAAATGGCTCTCTGTGTGCATATTAGCACGTAGAAGGTTTGGGCACAGCAACCTGCTTTGTCAAATTAACAGCCTGTTTATGAAGTTAAAAAAGATTCAAGTAGTAGTATTTAAACCCAAAACCTTTACTCATTCCACTCATCATCTAGAAGTAATTTATAGTTATATTGTATATAACAGCATCTCCATTTCATCTGGAGGCGAATATGAAGGCCAATTTTTAAGGAGTTGTTTTGGGGAAAGTTGATGTTCCTCATTTTTTTTTATTGCCCAGCCCTCCTCTCCATCTGTTGCTTTCTTCTGTCGGATGGAGTCAAAAAGTCTCTTTATGTCTAAACCATAAATCTAAAATGCTTAAGATATGAGTAATTTCATAGATGAAATTCCAAATGTTATTGGTGTTATGAAAATGTCTGGACAGCTAATGTCAGAGTTAAAGCCTTATCCCTGATATATTTCCATCTGAACGTAAAACTCCATGGTAATAAGCTGTTGTGCCTTTCTTTGGTCTCCAACTAACTGGAACAGCAGGGTAATATTTAAAATGTGTATCAGTGAGACAGAATACCTTGCCTCTTGGCTAAGAAAAATAATTATCCTGCTCAGATAATTCATGCTATTGGCACATTCAGAAACAGCCTGGGGGCTCAGTCTTGCTTCCTTTGAACTCGGTGGGAGTTTGAGGATTGACTTGAAGGGGAGGAGGTCTGTGGTCTCTGGGTATGTGCTGTACCATCCAGGTCTTTTTTTGGTCTGTATATCACCGCTCCGAGTATCCACGGCCAAATGCAGAGCAGCCTCCGTTGCGAGGCCAGTTGTGTTTGGCTTGCTGGGTAAAACAAGCAGGATCTAAACGTTGGACTAGATGATCTTTCGAGGTCCCTTCCAAGTCCTAACGTTCTATGCTTCTGTGATGTGGATCGAGGGGGGAAAGGCAGAAAAACCCGATTTGTCCCTAACTAAGCAACGCAAAACAAAAGGATTCCTGCAACCTCTGCTAAAATCAGGGACTTCCAGCTCATTTTGCCAGACCTCTGGGAGGGATCCCTTGGTTTTCGTAGTTCCGGTGAGGGTTTTCGGTTTGGGGTGACCTGGTCTGGTGCCAGCGTGGCGCAAGCACTGGCCATGGGTATGGGCGCACATCTTGCGCTCAGGCGCGGCCCCGAGTAATTGCCTCATTGAACGTGACAGCAGATGGCTGCTTTTTTTTTTCCCCCCATGTCCTTTTCCCTTCAGGTTTTCAGTACATGAATAACAAAAGTTATTTAAAAACAACAACAATAACAATAACAAAACCCCCAAACTCACACCTACAGGGAATTGTTTCCCCTCCGGGTAGATGGATATATAAATGAAGTAATAGGTAGACCGCCTCTATTTTGGGGGGGCTGGGGGGAGTGTTGACTGCTGTTTGCTTATACCCCAGCGGTGTTAACAAGCGGTAGATTGTTAGTGACAATCACACACTCTCTGGCACTTAAAGCAGAAGGCTTGATTTAATCGCAGAGCTGTCATTTATTATTCTGTTGTGCTATTCCACAGGGGAAAACGACTGATCAAGCGCCTGCTCCCCAGAGCAGAGGGCTTTTTTTTTCCCTCTTTTTTTTTTTTTTTTTTGTTATGTCTAAATCCTCAATACAAATTGCAATATTTCTGGACTCCCAGCGGGACCCATTAGTGCCTGTGGGGCATTAAAGATCATTAATAGTGCTGTCAGATGGGGAGAGAGGAGGGGGGGAGGGAGAGACAGAGGAAGCCAGCAAGCCAGCCAGTTGCTTCGCTTTCTCAGAGATCGGAAATTAATACATCTGCTTCATTAATACTGGCCTGTGTTTGATGTTTGTTAGCTGGCAACTTTAATGATGTAGGTTAGCACCAGTCGGGCGCTTACATGAATTGGATTCTTTCAATTACCTAAAGTTCCTTTTCCCCATCCTCCACCCCCCTCTTTCACTGCCCAAAAAGTCAGCCCTTAATTAGCAACCCTAAAAGAAGAGGAAGAAGCAGGAAAAAAGGCTGGGTTTTTTCCTTCCACTCCCCAAGTGTGACAGCCACAATTTGCAACCTTGCCTGTATCCCATTAACTGTAGCTCTCTTCCAAGCATTTAACTGTATGGTAATCGAGAAGAAATGTTTTAATCACTGTGAACAACATGTTAATCAGTGCTGTGACTGAACACTAGGTATTAATTGGGTTAGGGTAAAGTGCTAATGTTTGCATCCAAGAATGCTGCTATCGAGTGCAAGGAAGATACAGATTTGGTGCTTTTGCCAGCTATTAAATCTAAGATGGCTTTAACTGGCAGGGAGAAAGGAATGGATTCAGCTCAAACAGAGCATGGGTGGAACTGCCTTGTCTCCCCGGCCTTCATCTCCCTTCCGTTGACCAGCTGTTCTGATGAGCAAAGTTTATCCAAGATTTCTCTTCTCTTCTTCTGACAGACTCAGTAGCCCCCTGTCTTTGCATGGATGGATCCTAGCACAGGGGCTGAGGTCCTTCTTGTATGGTTTGTGGATCTTTTCTGCCCAGGGAGGTGGTGGAGTCGTCAACCCTGGAGGTGTTTAAAAAAAAAGTAGATCTAGCACTTGAGGCTACGGTGTAGTGGTTAGATATGCTGGGATGGAGGTTGGACTAGATGATCTTCAGAGGTCCCTTCCAACCCCTGACATTCTGTGATTCTGTGAATATGCAAGAGCAGTCTTCTCTGGATGTGTTCTGTGCCTTGATCTTACCTCACTGATCCCTGTTGGTTGTGTATTGTACATTGCTACAGGCATTCCAGGGTGGAGGTCCGTGGGCTGTATCCAGCCTGCCCAGTGGTGCTGAGATTGTCTCATGAGAGCCAGCACTGCTCACCTCACCCATGGCATCTGTTCCGCTCAGAAAATCTATGTAAAGGACCCAGCCTGCAATTGCATCAGAAGAGAGTAAAGCTGCTGGGTTGGCTATCAGTGACTGCCAAGGTGCTGCTGTAGCTTTCCAGAGAGCTGACCAGGAGAGGGCAGAAGGTGTGACTTGAGGTTTTGCGGAAGGCCGTGGTAGGTAACACCCTCGTCCTGTTGTGATGCTGCTTCTCCCTGTTGTCTGGATTATGCCTCAGGACTATCACTGCCTTCCTGTCTTTTTCCCACTCCTGGAGGGTATTAGCCAGTAACCACACTCCTCTAGACCTGAGAAGCCCTTACGTTCAAGGAATTTCCATTGAAAGTATTTGCATAGCAAGAGAGGTGCTCTTCCACCAGCAAGCTGTCGGTGCAGGCAGTGTGGTCAGCAGCAGGATGAAGTTGGGTTTGATGGGACCGTGGCAGTATAGAAGCAGCAGTAAAAGTAGGAATGAATTTTGAAGGCAGAATAGATTGTCTCTGGAGTGGACTTCCTTTTGTTTGTTCCCCTCAGTGCAGTTTTGAAGTGCAGATGCAATGGCTCAATATGAAAAATCAGCTGTTTTACATGAAGAATCCACTACTAGTGGAAGGCATTCTGGAAAATGATCCAGAAGTAGCCATTTATACCAGTGACTGATTTATGCTGTTTAAGTCACCTCTCTTAGAATCATAGAATCAAAGAACAGTGTCAGCTGGAAGAGACCCTCGGGGTCGAGTACAACCTTTGTCCTAGCCCCATCAACACCACTAAACCATGAAAAGACTGATTACTTTGGTTTTGGCAATTGCCTTTAAGGTTTAAACTAGACTAGATTAGACTAAAATCCAGAAGATAATTGATATTTTTCTCACACCACAATACCTTTCCTTGTGGCAGCTGGTCCGGTCAAATCTTTAAGAACAAACCCCAACCAAAGAGATGATCAATGAAGAGACTAGGAGCCCGTTTCTGGCAGAGCTTATCATTAGGTGACTCCTATAGTCTTAAGCCTCAAAACATTTTCAAGGTTTACCTTCATTTGTGTCGCTTTGTACAAGCATGTTGCATCTTTAAAGTCACTTGAGGAAAAAGTGCCGTTGAATGGGAGGCACTGGGCAGCACGTCGTAGCCTTGCTTGGACTCCCACAAGAATGAGACTCTCCAAAAATGAGGATTCTGCTTCAAGTAATGCTTCTGGTCTCTTCCGCAGTGAGGGACGTGTGCCCCCTGGTTGATGCTGGCGTAAACAAAAGCAGACACATTTAATTTCAGGTGTTACCCAGTTTCAAAGTCATTGTCATATACTCTAACACTCTCAGTGTTGCCTTGTGCTACACCTCACATCTCTGCTCTGCGTGTTTTAACAGAAATGCCCTCTTACACATGCTGCGTTTTTTCGTGTTTCATCAACCTCCCCTCTCTAGTGACTTCATGAGAAGAGTCACGAATGTAACTTTCATATTGTTTTGCTAAACCACAAAGTTATGTCAGATGTAAGTTACTCCACTGCTGATACTCTTTCTGTCAGGTCAAGAAGAACTAAGACAGTGGTTCCATGGAAGGTAAATCTTAGTTTAGGCACTTAATTTTGGATTTTAAAAAATCCATGGTCATAAGACACAAAGTGCTAATGTACTAGAAACCCTGCTGACTCAAAGGTAGTAGGAAATTTAAAAGCGATAACTTTGTCCCGGAGGACTGCATCCTGGATCAAGTATTGCCATCCTGATTTTGTCATGAATCAGGCATTAACTTTCCCTGCACATCCAAGACAGGAACAATTATTTCTTGACAGTTTGTTCCTGCCCAATTCAAATAAAATATGTATTGCCAGAAGAAATGGCAGAATGGTGTGATACTTCCAGTATTTAAAGAACACACTTCGTGGCATGATACCAGTATGTGTTTTGTTTGTAGATACAAGATTATTTCTCTAAAATGCACTGATACTGTCATTCTTCTGTTACAAGCAGCAGAACTGAGATATACTGTGGTGTCCCCGATGTCCTCTGACAAACAGGGGCAAAGCTGGGTTTAAAATCTACAAAGCCATTCTGTGCTCTGCCAGTGAAGTAGTTATGCTCTCTCCTCTGGTTTAGAGCTGCACACTTTTCCCCCCAAATCTACCATATCACAGACTTCCAATTGCAACATGGAGTCTCTGAGTGTCTGAAACCAAGTTGATGGGTTTTCTGGGAATACTTCTTGTAGGTAGCAAAAGCTCCACCTGCATGAACGGTGACTAATGGAAAGACAGGGAGAAATACCTGTATGTATCTCGAAGAGAATCACCTAAACAAAGAGAAATGCCTTTCCAGGGAGGATAGTAGGACTGTAACAACCTGTCCTGCTGGGGAGGCTGGTCAGCACGCAGTGATGCTCGTTGTGAGCTGATTCAGTAGGGTCAAGTAAAACTTTATTGCAATGTCTGTGCCTTTTCCCTTCCCACCGGTAGGAAAACATTCCTGGGTTTTGCTGTGAGTGCAAGCCCAGCCTGGCGCCGCCGGTTTCGTGTTTGTAGCCTGCACTGTGTAACTGAACTACCGAGTAGGTTAAGATCCTTGTAAGTGAGACTTTTATTATATGCAATGTTGCTCCACCATTGACTGTAATTGGATTTTTTTTTATTGATTATGTGGTTAACTTTCCTTTACACAGCAATAAATCTCAGACAGCATTTAACTTTATAAAGTGAGGAGGAGAGGAAAGTATCAGGTGAGGATTGACCGTGCATTCTTCCACCCTCCTCTCTTTTTTTTTTTCTTTTTTTTTCCCTCCTATTTTTTTCCTAGTTTTACACTGTCTTTCCTTAGGACTTCTGTCAGGTGACCTGTTGGTGAGGCAGTGGCATCTCTGACAGCTGAGCGTGGCAAGAATCTTTCAGGCATGCTTGACAATGCAAGCCCCATTCAGAGAGGTTTCAGAATTTGGCTTTTGCTGGTGCCAGCAATTATGAAAGAGGCATGCTCAGCTTTAAGCACTCAAGTGCTGATGGACAAAGTGCTGGTTTAACAGATCTGCCTAACGGGGAGCAGGTGAATAAATACACGATTAGAGAGTCCTTCACAATAACAGCCTTATTATCACATATTATGTAGAATTTGAATTCCTTGAGGGTTTTTTTTTTCTTATTTTCAATTGGTGATCTCAGTTGTATTTAAAATGACATATAAGGTCCCCAAGATTTCAACTGATAAAAAAAATCAGAGTGTGTGGAAGCACACAGGATTGTTCTTTAGCTTTTCCAGGTCATCTGAGGTTACTAACAGGCAGATTTTGTGTGGTAGGAAGCACTAGCCCTTCTCATCAGCTTCAACAAGCACTAGCAAAATTCAGGCTTTCAGTGCTGATTGTGAGTTTACTAAGGAGGGTTGAGGGGGACACTTTCATTGCAAGATATACAGATAACTTCTTTCTTTATTTTTCTAATTGAGTACAAGGAAAGCCTGTGTGCAATCAGAGAACAGATTATATTCCTTTTACCAATGATGCCCTGACAAGAGGAAGCGGTGTTTAGCAGAACAAAGGGATATATAGATCACTCGAGTAAAAAAGGTCAATGTTCTCTATCCCTAATGCTGCATTTTTTACACATTTAGCTGTTAATAGCCCTCCTTTGTTGGCCTAATTAGGAGGTAAAAGATAAATTTATGGATAGCACAGGTAATGAGGGTCCATTCCAATGGTGGGGTTTTGAATCCAGGTCTGATCTGGAGATGAATCACTTGAAAGAGAAGCTGGAAGTGGTTGGATCATTTGGTGCCCTTAATATTTTCTGTAGAAACCTCTAATGAACAACTCAGTGCCCTTCAGAGTCATGGCCTTATTTCACAGCTGGGGAGGGTATCTTTCTTTTTTCTTTGGCAACACTTTAATATCAGTCACACTAGTGTAGTCCTAGGAGCTAGAAGTGAATTGGGTAGTCTCTGTTTTCAGCCTCCAGCTTACAACATATTGGCTTCCTTTTCAGAGGGAATGAATGATCCTAGCCCCAGCAAAAAAAAAAAGGGAATCAGAGCTGTAGATCATGAACACCAGCTGTGCAAACTCAGCTCAGCCTGTTGCAAATGTATTTGACTGTCCGCTGAAGTCAGCTGGTGTCAGAACCAAGAGTTTTAGCTTGGGAATAAGGGGTACACCTTTATGATTACCTTGGCATGATGTAACCATTTTGCTTTCCTACTTTGAGGGCAAATAGCTGCGGTATCAGCCGTGAGCTTTTAGTAGGAAAGAACTCACTAAAATGGCAACCTGTCATTAAAATCACAATAGCAAAAGTTCATGTTTTTTGTTAAATGAATGAGTGGAACCAAATGGCAAGATGACTTTGTTCAGGGGTAGCATCTGTGTTACCATATAAAAAGTCCACCTCTTCTGTTATGCATCTTTCAATGCTGACGAGAAAGCCATCCGCCACCATATGGACTGATGCTGAATTGAGAGTCTGGGTTACCTGACAGGCCATTGTCCAAGACAGATGGGTTGGTGCGGACAGGAGCAACTGTTCAGCACTGGGGAAGTGAACCCTTCTAGGTGTTCAGCACTGGGGAAGCCGCATACAGGAAGCAATCAGAACTCCCCAACACCAGGCTGAGCACAGCACATCCCCGTCCACACTGACCAGTCTGCTGTTGTCTGTGGTGTGGCAGCTACCCCAACACCTCCCGTGGTGTTTGCGTGCAGCTGTATTCTGTAGTGGAGACCGACCAGGCATGGAAATGCTTTGACCATGAACCTGTGTGCAATTACAGAGATGGGCACTTTAGAGAAGAGCTTGACAATGTAGGAGTCACTCGCTCTCAGAGGAATATCTCTTAAGTGAAAGCAGAGAGGAGATGGCTTTGCTGCTGCTGCTTTTCCTCCCTCAGGCTCTCTGACTTGACTCTTGAGAAGTCAGCTGGGAAGCTGTATGACTCTACCCACTTGTCAGAAAAACACCTGCAGAGAGAGACAAGTCATGCCTTGTACCTTGGAGCCTGCAAAGCTCAAATCGATCTTGATCCCCACAGACTTACAAGATACCGAGCACATGGTGAGGTGCTGTGGGCCCCCAGCTCTCTTTGTTTTCAGCTCCCAGTGGCCTCAGTCAGCACCAGCGGGGAGCGGGGAGCCTCCCGCACGGTGGAAGCCACTCCAGGCAAATACATCTGTGCTTTGTTTTGACAAACCACCGCTTTGTTCCTGCAAGATTGCCTGCATTATGCCTTCCTGTCCCAATCCAGGGTGGGAACAGCACCTTTTTCTATTATGCAGAGATCTAAAAAACATTGCATCCCTTCTGCGGCAATTCTTTCACTCCACTTTGTCTTTCTTTTTTCTTTTCTTTTTTTTTGAATTTTATTTCCCATTTTATATCATGCACGGTATAATACAATAAAGCAGTAAATCATGCAAATTGGTCTAGGTTACATTTTGAAAAATGTTAAGAGGAAACTGTTAAGAGACCCGTTTCTGACAGGCAATGCATTTTAAAGTTGAGGGATTTGAAATATTTCAGCAGTGGACCTAAAACAGCATTATAAATTAGTTCAACTTATCAGCCCAAAACAGAATTATTCATCTTCCAAAAGGGTATTTCATGCCCGCTAGGCCCAAACGATCGTTCACCTTCATTCTTGCCCTGCTCTAAGGGTAGGTCTCACTTTACTGAATTCTCCTGATTCATTACTGTGTGTTACTTTATGAATTTTTTATCAGCATTTTAATAGCTCTTTCAGATGATTGAATGTAACTGATTCTTGTACCAGAACACTGATTGAACAGAAAGACAGTAATGTATGTCGTAGGGGTTAGCTCCAAGCTAAGCAACACAATTTTTACTTACAAGATGTGCTTTCTTTCTTATGCCTTCTCACCCCCATTTTTTTCCCCCCTATTTTCTGCAGACAAGAGGCAGTGTAGCTTCTTTTTTGGAAATGGGAACATCTAAAAACCCCAGCGTCAGCTTCAACAGTATCGCTTTAGCAAATCGTGGATTTTGGGTGTCAGAAGAGCAGGTTACATCGATTTCTGAAACATTCGGATCTGTCATATTTCTTACCAACCTGCCTCACGCTCGCTGCTGTTCTATCAAGCCATGGGTACACACTATGTTGGCTTTGACAGCAAAGCTGCTGTAAAGACTTCGCACCCTCGGTGTCTCATCTGTGACTCAATGCCAGTGTTTGCCACCCTTCCCGTTGTGTTGATTCCGTGGTCTGTGGTGCAGTCTGAAACCAGATCACTGAATTATGCAAAGGAAAATATCCTCAGGTCAAAAAAAAAAAAAAAAGTTCTTTAATGATCTGTTCTCAGTGCTGCCCTACTGCGTAGTAGGGATGTAATTGAGGAGATTGTGGTGTGAAGGTCCCAGGGTGGGGATGGGGAGGGGCATTATGCTCCCTCCATCCCTGGGTTGGCCCTACAGAGCCCTTTCCACCGGAGGAAACTGTCCTGGTGATTATGCTCCCTCCATCCCTGGATTGGCCCTACAGAGCTCTTCCTGAGCCCTTTCCACCGGAGGAAACTGTCCTGGTTTTTTGTGGGCAAGTTCCGCCAGCTCTGTGCGCTGTGGCCCAGCTGAGGTTCACGTAAAACATCCGAGCTCGTACAACACATGGGACTTGGAGCTCCACGGTATCGTGAGCTGTTTCACTCAGGCTGCCTCGGCCAGGCTTGGGAAGACACGGTTCAGCTGGAGTCCTGGGCGAGGTGAAATTGTTGTCTGCCAGGTCGGTGTTTGCTTATGCCTTTAACTAAACTGGTCTGGCTGCTCAGAGCTGAGGGTGGGCCACTCCTGCTTAGGCAGGGTGGGAGAGCTGCGGCAGGAGACACACAGCAGCTGCTCTCCACTGTGAGCTTTGTGCAAATAAGGTCTGGAAGGGACCTCTTGCTTCACCGAGTCCGGCCTCTCGCTACTTTACAGCCGTATGTAATCCCATCCAGATTACATGCTCCAGTTTAAAGTTGATTAGATTTTTTTTCTTCTTCTTTGTCCCCTCTCCTGAAGGCAGCGTTGTCCTCATTGATGCCCAGATGATGTATTTGCCTCCATCTGCAGTTGGCCCATTCTATCCAGTAATGTTAAAATTGAATTTATCCTTTCAATGAGATTTAAAATCATCAAGGGTGTTGCAAGGAATTACCAGTAAGGGGAGGTGCAGAGAGTCACACCACTGATAGTCGGTGGAAGCAACGTGTGTTTTGTTAGGAAGGTGAAATTGGCACCTCTCTGTTGGACATATTTTCTCTCTGAAAAGCTGGCGAAATACTTGACTTGCCAATTCCCTTGTTTTCTTTGTGGTTCACAACACCATCATAATGTGAAATGTGATGACAACAGAGCTCAGCAAAGAGAGCTGGCTAAGGCCAGAACAAATGTAGCTGAGCGGCTCTTAACTGTTTTTCCTAAGACCTTGGAAATTTCCAAATGTTAGTTTTGGGTCCTATTTTTGAAAAGACTTCCTAAGTCTCCTTTTTTTTCCCCCCTTCTAGTTTTCTCTGCTTAGTTCACAATCACGTTAAAATACTTTCCCACTCTGAACATGAATGGTGTGAGGTTGAAGGGTTTTGCTTAGCTGCAGACCGATGTTGGCAAAGGACTTCAGCCTACATACAATAGTTCCTATTCATAAAGACGACATCCCAGGAGAAGTGAGTGTGCATGCTGATGCAGGCCTGGGCAAAACCAAAGTTATTTTGGCCGTAATATTGAGCAGGTTTCAATTGTGAAGAAGTCCAGTCAGTGACAATTGCCCCCTGGTAGAAGTCCACAGGGCTGGTTGAAGCTGGAGCTTCAGTGGTGGTTACGTGATGCCCAACGTGATGCGCTTAGGGGATTTTCACATGGGAAGAGACAAGTCTGAAGAGAAAGATACCAATTGAAATGCCACTTTCCAGAGCAAAGCTGCTGCATGTTCTCTGGCCAGAATTTGCTATAGGCACTACACTTTTGCTTTGTAATAGTGATAACAATAATACAGGTAGTGAGTGAGAAATGTAGGATTGCTTGAAGCTCGAAAGAGTTTCCTTTGGTCCATGGCTTTACTGATTTGCTGCAAACTGTGGCTGGCAGTGAGACATACTGGCAAATCATTGAGTTGTGGGAGTATAACTGCCTTTAGGTAAATATTTATGGGTATCTGTTAATGCTGCACTTTATGCATGACTCTGAATGTGCAGCATAATTCGGAGAACTGTTATAGTTCCCATTCCTTAATTTCTTATAAGTATTTGATATGCTTGTATGGAAGGAAATATAAGGAGATTGTGAAGCTGCAGCCGACACATCGACAGTTCCTAGAACAAGCATTATAGACTAATTTTCTGTATGGTTTTCTGTCTTGTGCTGCTTTATGAAGACAGTTACATTGTGAGCAGAATCGCACCAAGACATTTTGATGTACAGAGCAGGTCTTGGCCTGTCATTTCAGCTTTTTCCAGTCGTTCACTCCTCCTTTGTGAATTGTGCTTCCAGGGTGGCCCTTGGTGTGTTTGTCCTCTTTTGCTGACCTCCTTGACCCGCTCTGTTTGCAGCCCTGCTGAAGATTGGTTTCCATGAGACTGTCACAGAAAACGAGGCATCTTCATTAATGAGTCTAGTTAACAAAATTTATTTCTTGTTCCTATTTTGATGCAAATTACACTTCTCAGACTGCTTTATAGACCATAATGCTTAGTCTGGTTACCTAAAATAATTTCTAAAGCATTCCCCACACAGCAGTGTAGCAAGGCAAGGGATTAAAGGCAATTGCTCCAGCACGTCCGTCGGAGTGCAGTGCCAGATAAAGTGAAACGGAGAAGAGGGTGATCCAACCCGCCAGCATGAATCTGTCTGAAGCTTCCAGTGCAGGTTTGGCAACTGAGGGCTTTATTCTTTTTCACCTCACTTAACCAGGTTGCTCTGCATACTGTAACATCTCCTGATGGCCTCCTCCATCCAGTGATTACTACACGTTGTCCCTTCCTGCTCTGTGCCTGTCAGCTCATGCACTGGGATAAATTACTGTGATGCAAGCTCTGCTTTGCAATTTGTGGCATGCCTTGGCTGACACCACTGCCAGATGGTTTTCAGGGACAATCCTTGAGCAGATCCAAGAGCATGTGACCAGCATACAGAGCTGTTCTTGAACAGCACCGTACGTATTGGCAGAGAGAAAAACTCACTTGGAGCTTATGGAGTGTATTGGCAGGGGCATCGGAGCTCATCTTGCTCCTTGCTGTCCGACAAGCCAGCCAGGAAATGGAGGTTGGCTCAAATCTGTGGGACTGCTGCAGGGAAGGACAGAAGGACGTGCCAGCAGGGTCCTGCTGACAGGAGATTAGCAGTCTGGCTTGGCTGGCGAGGGGCTGCCAAGTGAACCCCAGCAGTCAGGGCTATTGCTTATGAATTAAATGGTTCTCAGGTGAACGTTCGGTGGTGGTGTGCAGCCACGAGAGGAGGTGCTGCTGTTTCTACCCGCTAGAAGCAAACAATGCTCCAGCCGTGGCACGTTAGCACAGGAGATGGAGCGACGGGAGAGACCGGTGGCCTTTCCAGCTGCACTTCCATTGCCCTTGCAGCCCAGACCCTGCAAAGGGAGGCGGCAGCACCATGCTGGTCATCTCCTTTCTCAGCTCTGTCCCTCTCACCTCAGGAGCCAAGCAGCAGGCAGGGATGGCCGTGTCGGCTCTGCATCATTCCAAGGTGTGCTTAGGGTGGAATCACTTTGGTTATGACTGCTGTGGGTTTAGATGAATTGGGGGTTGTGAGGGCATGTGGTACGGTGGGCCCAGTCTCGAAGTCCCTATGTCATCTTCGCTTGGTTCTCCTTAGAAACAGTGAGACTTGGGTAAAATCTGAGCAAGAATTTTAGGAAAGGAGGCCACAGACCTGCTTTCCTGGGAAGCAGAGCCTCCCACAGATACCGCTTTTGCCTCCTCCTTCACCGTTTTTGTCATTCTGGTCTGCCTGGCAATGATATTTTATGTCTGGCATTACTTTAATAATAAAAATAAAAAAGGGGAAAAGATTCCTTGATAGCCGTGTATATATTTGATGCAATCTCCCTTTACCAAGTGTAAGGCCATTGGAGGAACGGGTTATCTCAGGGCTGCAAACCGCCATTCTATTAGTCTGTTTGAAGTTATCTAGAAAGTCTATTTGAAATATAGCCTCCTTCTCCCCCTCTCTCTCAGCCTTCCTTCCCTTTAAATATATTTTCAAGCCCAGATCAGAACAAAACTGTACTGCAACACAAAAACACGGATTAAAAGGTCTTTACTCCAAGGTTTTATTTTCAGCTCGTTCTGGCAAATGGGGCTAGTCCAGCTTGATTCTAACCTTTATGCAAATGTAGCTATAATTCAGCACAATATTTATAAGATTCAGAGTTAATTAAATCCCAGTGGAGATCAGACCCTGTATGACCTCATTACAGTTATACACAACCGCCTAATTTCCCAGAACAACCGCCGAGTGGAGGGTGCACTAATTTAGGGAATGTATGGACATATGTACTGGCTGGATGTCTGTCTGTTACAGATGAAATGGCAAGATTACTGCTCCTCACTTTAACGAACTCTTACTGAAAATCACATTAGCTTTTGTTAATAGACTTTTTTTTTTGTTCCGCTGGATCTTTAATCGATAGGAATAAAATTAAAGAGACGTTAATTATCAAGCCTTGAGTTCCTGAGCTGGAAGGCATTTTAGAAATGCAAAGTATTTTTATTGCTATTAATTTTATTAGATAGGCCTCAGTTTTCCCCCTACGTAATGAAGAATTTAGGTGGATTTCACCTGTGTGCAAAGGGGCTGGCTCGAGGCCCCTTGTGTCACTGAAGTCTTGTTTGGGAGGCTTCTGAGAAAGGCTCAAATGATTCATGGGAGCACGGGTGGGAAGTTACCATCTGTGAGCAGCTGAAAATTAAATCAATCTTTGTGTCCTTTAGTATATATGATCTGGCGTGTACAAAACCACACATGTACATGCAAACATGTGGGGTTTTTTAATTTCATTTTCAGTGTGCATGCTTCTGATCTTGTATGTTTGGTCTTTTAGGGTTTTGCCTGTTATTGCCATAGACACATGAAGGGTACGAGTGGGTATTTGCTAAGACACTGTTCATAGAAAAAAACTCAGTTCAATGGAGTAGGAAGGAAAGACTGTGTGTGAATATATTGTTGTCCAAACAACATATTTTGTTGTCCAAACAATAATATATTGTTGTCCAAAGTTGACTAAGAACAGCATGATTTGATTGTTAATAGATTTCACTGGTTTAATTTCATTTGGGCCGAAAGTTCACAACTTCTTTTTCCTATGAAAATGAAACACTATTATGTAGTAAAAAATTGGAATTACAATGTCTGTAATTCTGTTGCACACACAGAAAAATAATTTTTCATGGGTTGGGTTTTTTTTGGTGTAGTGGGGTTTTTTGCCAAAAACCCCAACCAGTAGGAGTGATTACAAGTCAGTTTTTTTCGATCTGCAAAAAACCTTTATTTTAATAATCACATTCAGAACTGAAACTTTTGGTTTGATATAGAAAAATGAATTTCCCTTGAGGTCTTTGTTTTTGTTCATTGGTTTAGTTTTCCTTTAGTTTTCTTTTGCTCTCGGAAGGGATGAAAGGTAGGGATCTTTCTGCTTTGTCAACATGGATTTGCACTTTCAGCACGTAAATATTTTCACTAGTTTATCCACAACACATATATATGTATTCCCAGCAGCAGTCCCTCTGGCCACGAGAAGTCAGCAGCCGGCAGTGTTTGCATCTGATCTGCTTTGCACTGATCCATTATGCATTTTGATCAATAGGTGCAAGGGCACGTGTGCGAAGTTCTTACAGAGTTTACAAAACAAAGCATATACTTGAGTTTGCAAAACAACGACTCCATTCCTTTGTGTAACATTAGAGACAAGAAGATAAAATTGCCATAATCTCCGTTTGCACCAGGGAATGGACAGCATTCATAATCATTTCTTTGTTATTACTGGGTATGAGTACGCTCAAGGCAGATGAAAGAGTAAGTAAAATGAACGTGTTTTTTGATGATCGGGAATGACACAGGCTAAGATACAGCAAACAGAGTGACAGGGGCTTTACGGAGCAATGAATGACGAGACCTCTGATCTCCGTGCCCACAACTTTGTGTGATGGAAAAGGCAGCTGCAATCTGTTCCATTTAATGTGAGCTAAGCACAGCCCTCGGGCTATTTGTAAGCTGCCAGGGAGCTTTGCAATCCACAAAGTTTGGGCACCTTGCTGAATTTTGTGGCTGTAGCTGTGCGGCAGGATTTGACAGTTTAAAGGATAGAAACGGGTGGGAAGTTTCTTAAATAGCTTTCTGCCAAATTAAGAATAGCACCCATATGCAGGTCAAGACTGGTCGGTGAATGGGGATTTCAGACTGTGGCATCTTTGTTCCCTCCCTCCAGGAACAAACTGAAAAATGATTCTGTGCCTGGGATGTAAAATGCCAGGCAAAGACCAGTGGATGAAGAATACCATTGACACTGGTGCACATACACAAAAACAAAAGCAAAAAGCTCAGCAGGCCAGAAAGGACAAAGTATCTTTAACACAGGAGCACCCTTTAAGAGCTTTCTGAGGGCCTGTGGGGATTTTGTGGTGGTTGGCTTTTTTAGGGGGGGGATTAACTTTGCACTGCCTTCAGAGTTGCTCTAGTTCATTAATTTTTAACAGTTTATCAGTATGGGAAGATAAATCCCCTGCAGTCCCTTTTAATATATTTTCTTCTTTTCTAGTAAATGATTGATGAGTATCAATATAATTGTTCAATACAGAGTGGTTGCTAATGTAGGGACCCTGTTGCCTGAGGGTTCCTACCATAGTTTATAACCTTGCGCAGATTGTCTGGTTAAGATCTTAAGTAGCCAAAGCCGTAAAAGTTTATGTATATGTGTGGGTGGGGGAGTAGAGAGAGCCTATGAGTAAGCAAGGCACATTTCCATTAATCATGTTGCTTTCCTTTTGGCTGCTGAATTGGGCAATACATTCTTAGCTATGCAGGCTGGGTGGGGCAGAGCG
>NW_009714386.1:291351-293664 GCF_000703405.1 Apaloderma vittatum
AAGAGCGTCTCTGTGTTAATATTTGCCTCTGGAAAACAGGGCTCAAAGCGCTGGTGTTATGTGGAGGGAGTCTCCTTGAGAAGAATGTGGGATCTGCTGGTTGAGACACAGAGCAGTTGTCTGGCTGATCTGAGTTTGGTTTTCATCCCAGGGACGAATTTGCTGCGTCACACCAACCGCGCAGTTTGGTCAACGCCACGAATTATTGAGCTCCCGTGTGACAGGGCGAGTTGTTGCTGCAGCTGTCGGCTGTGCGGTGCAGCCCCGGGCGCTGGAGCTCACGGCCAGCCAAGCAGTCTTCCAGTGGTCTTCACACTGTTAAGACTCCTTTCACTTTGGATATCGTCATCGATATTGAATGAGTGTAGTTCCTTGCGTCTCCAGAGATGAGACAAGAGCCCCTTTTGGTAGATGCTGAGCAGTCACAGAACACAGATAGTCCCTGCCGGGATCTCACCGTTTGAGGAGATGGGAAACAGATGGAGGCAACAGAGACAGGTCTGGCCAACACACCGGTGGGCGGCCTCGACACACCAACCACTGAACTGCTGTCACGTATTTTTTGGTTACGTTTAGTATCTTGGGTATGGAAGGAAGATGAACTGTAAGAGCTGCGTGAGAGTATGAGAGGGCTCGTCACCATGGCAGGGGAGCATCAGATGAGGATTAGGTGTGCAAGTCCCACACACATGTCATGAGAGTTGTAAGGCTAGGTAGTACAGCCGATGTGGTACTAAATTAAACAAGATATAATCTACTGGTTTTGCTAGCCTTTGAAAGAGAAGGTGAGATAAAAGAGACTTGGACATCTTCCTGAACAGTTAGTGCTATAGAGATGCCGGTAGGGATTCTTACACTTCAGATTTGCAACATGAGAGACAAAGTAAATAGAAATATTGTCTGGTGTTTCTATATGTTTGGAAATTTTCAGTACTTATGTTTTTTAAATTGCTTTTAAGGACAGATCGGTGGTAGGTTTTAAAAATAGATAACAAAAAAACCAAAGCTCCACAACAGAAAGAAGGGAGTCCTGCATTCCAAAATCTGCCTCAAATTCTTACAGTAACCTTTATTTTTAGTGTATATAGAGGAAGTTTCTGTGGTAATAAGATAACTCCTATGGAAATTGAGTATTTTATGCAATTTTTCTACAAAGAATCATTTTCCCCACTAATGCAATTGCTGAGATACATATCCATAATATTATCTGGCACTTTCTGCATTATAGCATTTTAAATTTTCAGAGCTGTATATTGAGTGATTTCTCCCCATATCGCACATCTTTTAGATCTTCAGTATTTTTGTTTCATTTCTCTGAGTGGGGTACTAAAACCTTGTCCCATTTTCCCTTGCCTAAGGTCACCAAGTGAAGCCATGACTTTCTAGTTTCTGTGCTCTGTACTGAGACCTCTAAACCAGGCTACCTCATACTGCACAGAGGTGGGAAGTGATCTCATACGGGTAAGGGACAGAGGCAGAAACAACTTTATAGGTGGCAAAGGAAATGTTAAAAAAAATCCATTTGTGGGTACATATTCTCTCCAAACAGATGAGGCAATTAAAGGAGAAAAAACGACAACAAAGGAGAAGCAGAGTCTACTAACATTTGCTCAGTGTGAATCCCAGATTTCTCTGTGGGAGTTATTTAAATTTACACCAGTGAAAGAGGCAGCGAAAGTGGCTTTCCACAGCCCGATGCCCCACATCTCCTTCTGCCGTAAATTAACCTGCTTTCCCAATGACTTCACTGCAGTAACTCCCTGGAGCAATTGCTGAGATGACAGAACTAAACGGTGGTGTCTGGTGCTGGTTCCCCAGACCTGGCTCTGGACAGAGTTTTAGGAGTGATTAATTCCTAAATTCGCGCTCGGAGCTTTGCACGGACAAACAGCCCCGTTCGCTCACGTGAGATGAATTGCAGAATCACAACCCCAGAGTTTGCCTGGTAGGGAATGGCAAGGTTGCTTTGCCGTTCAGAGATTCTTTTCCGATAGGTCTAAATTACAAAGAAAACATTAATTTTGTTTAAAGAAAGATTATGATCTCTGGAAGAAATATGGTACTGGAAGCAACAACGCACACAGCACTCGGAAACATTTGGCGTATTGGACCTAGCTGATAAAAATCTTCTCCCAAACAAAACGCTATCTGTTAAACAAAAGTATTCACTTAGCCTGGAGTGGCAGAATTATTTGGAAAATGTCTAACAAATATAAACAATTGGCTTAGTGGAACCATCCTAATATCTGTTACTGGCCACTACTGCTCTCTTGGTTGTGCCAGGGAGGGCCACGATGGATCGCTGTCAGCACG
>NW_009714387.1:0-30072 GCF_000703405.1 Apaloderma vittatum
GGATTATTCAGCCTGGAAAAGAGAAGACTCTTGGGGGACTGTATAATTGCCTTCCAAGGTCTGAAGAGAACCTACAGGAAGGCTGGGGAGGGACTTTTTGCAAGAGTGTCCAGTGATAGGACAAGGGGAAATGGATTTAAATTAAAGGAGAATAGGTTTAGATTGGCTTTAGGAAGAAATTCTTCAGGACGGGGGATGGCAAGATTCTGGAGTAAATTGCCCAGAGAAGCTGTGGATGCCCCCTCCCTGAGGATGTTCAAGGCCAGGTTGTATGAGGCCTTGAGCAACCTAATTTATTTGAGAGGTGTCCCTGCCCGTGGCAGGGAGGGTTGGTTTGGATGGATGATCTCTAAGGTTCCTTCCAACTTAGGGCATTCTATGATTCTACGATTCTGTGATTCTATGATTCTATGATCTGTCATGATTGTCTTTGATGTCCTACTGCTGGGTCCCTCTGGACAAGGACTGTGGGTTCTCTATGTCCCAGAGAGTGTGCTGCTCCATGGTCTCTTCTCACAGGTAATTAGGGACAGAACCAGGGGGAATGATTTCAAGTTGCAACAGGGCAAGTTTAGGCTGGACATTAGGAAGAAATTAAAGAGTGGTCAGAAACTGGAATAGACTGCCTAGGGAGGTGGTTGAGTTGCCACCCCTGGATGTGCTCAAGTGTCGCTTAGATGTGGTGTTGGGTGCTATGGTTTAGGAGTGAACTTGTAGTGCAGAGTTAATGGTTGGACTTGATGATCCCAAGGGTCTTTTCCAACCTGATTTGTTCTATGATTCTATGATTCTGGAAGAAATTACCATCCACGATATGGAGATGTATTTCTCACAGGAATGGCAACAATTAAGATCATTTGGATCATTTGGAGGGAAGATATAGAGTATGATGTTATTGTTGCCTCATCAGTCATTGCTCCAAGGTCTTTCACTCAGACAGAGTTTTAATGAGGTGATTCAGATCCCATCATTTCAAAACTTTTCACACTTTTCACACTCTTTGTATGACAGATAGCTACACTGCAATTGATTCCTGTAACTGCAGCACCTCTGCAAGAACCCCTGAAAGATTTCTGTAAGAATAGCTTGGCGGTGCCAGAGCAACCTCGAGAGCTACCAATTAAGAATAACTGTTATCCTGTATTATACTATATGATACCTAAATAAAATTCACTCGTTATGAAAAAGAGCCAGGCATATCCGAGTGTACTTCACAAGGCTTGAATGAAGGTTCAGTTTGGCTCATGGCACTGGCCAGCAACTTGAAAATAGATGGAAAGCCTCTGAACAAAACCTTATGTGATGTGGGCTGACTCGGGTGGTAAGTGTTTAATCACTGACTTCCTCCCAGCTCACCTTTTAGCTGCATAATTACTTTACAGCAGTTTGGCATAATTTTCTGCTAATGATCGCATGGGATTCACCCAGAGCATATATCTTGCTTGCCTCTGCTGACAGAAAATGGCTTGAGAGAAGCAAATGATACATGAACAGGTGGGTATCACACTTAGCTGTGCTTTGCAGTCAGTGTAGGTATTAGCTCTTTCACTGAAATAGGTACCACAGACTAGGTTAATCAAGGGCGCAGTGCTACAGAAGAAATAAATCTCTTTTCTAGTCTCTTTGTGCAGTAGGATCATATTAGAAAACAAAGAGCACTTTGATTTGGTAAAGCCTATCCTCCAGAGCAGAAAATGGTGCAACGACAATTTATATCCCCTGAGGATCTAGCCCAGACATTTTATGTAACTTTCACCATTTTTCTTCCTCTAAACTACCTCCTATCAAATGACCTGATAATAAACAGCATAGTGAGAAACAAGCAATATAGACGATACTGTAAACTGCTTCCTAAAACGATGAATCAATTCTACTTTTGGTCACATTTGCACCACACCAATGAATTTTGACAAAGGAACATGGTGTGCCAGAACCACTTCATTTTCAAAAGCTGTATTTGAGAAAAGAGAAAAATCAGTTAAATGAAGCAATAAAGCTGGAGAAGATCTGTTTGAAGAAAATCTGCAACATTTATCCCATCCCCAGCAAGTCGACGTTTCAGGGAGGACATTACAGTTCTGTTCAGCTTGTCTGAGAAAGAGAGTATTGATGTCTAGGCTAGAATGAGCACAAATCATGCATGAGTAAGTTGTTTACACGGTCAGTCTTTAGCTACACATTTGGAGTGCTGGAGAACATTGGGAACTCTGCAGTGCCCTCCTTAAATTAGGGACCATATTGGTTGTGACACAAGTGCAACCTTCAGCATTTTATCGACCACAGGCTGGTTTTGTAAATGAAATTAGTAGTCTTTGTTTATCAATATTTATTTAGGGAAGATTGCAGGCTGTGGGCAGATACTGAAGTCCTTACTCAAGCTGTTGTGCCACTTGTTCTAAGGAAAGCTAACCACTCTGTCCTCCAAACTGATGCTTACTCTATTGTATTGGGTTTGCATGGCAAGATTTTGGTAGCAGAAGGGCTATAGGAGTAGCTTCTGTGAAAAGCTCCTAGAAGCTTCTCCCGTGTCCAACAGAGCCAATGCCAGCCAGATTTAAGATGGACCCACTGCTGGCCAAGGCCAAGTCAGTCAGTGATGGTGGTAGCACCTCTGGGATAATATATTTAAGAAGTGGAAAAAGTTTCAGCGCAATTTCAGGCAGAGAGAGGATATGGGAGAGAAACAACTCTGCGGATGCCAAAGTCAGTGAAGAAGGAGGGGGAGGTGTTCCAGCTGCTGGAGCAGAGATTCTCCTGCAGCCTGTGGTGGTCTTCATCACGGTGAGGCAGGCTATTCTCCTGCAGCCCATGGAGAACCCCACGCCAGAGCTAGTAGATGCCCAAAGGATGCTGTGACCCCGTGGGAAGCCCATGCTGGAGCCATGGAGGGAGGAGCCCACACTGGAGCAGGTTTGCTGGCAAGACTTGTGACCCCATGGGGGACCCACACTGGAGCAGTCTGTTCCTGAAAGACAACACCCTGTGGAAGAGACCCATGCTGGAGCAGTTAATGAACTGCAGCCTGTGGGAAAGACTCATGTTGGAGAAGTTCATGAAGGACCGTCTCCCATGAGAGGGACCCCATGCTGGGGAGTGTGGAAAGAGAGTAAAAAAGTGTGAGGAGTCCTCTAGCTGAGGAGAAAGGAGTGGCAGAGACAATATCTAATGAACTGACTGCAACCCCCATTCCTCGTCCCCCTCTCAATGGGGAGGAGGTAGAGAAATTAGGAATAAAGTCAAGCCCAGGAAAATGGGAGGGGTAGGGGAAAGGTGGTTCTAAGATTTGGATTTGTTTCTCATTACCATTTTCTGATTTTATTTGGTTGGTAATAAATTAATTTCCCCAAGTCAAGTCTGTTTTGCCCGTAATGGCAATTACTGAGTGCTCTCCCTGTCTTTATCTTGATGAATAAGCCTTTTGTTATATTTTATCTCCTCTGTCGAGCTGAGATGGGAAATAATAGAGTGGCTTTGGTGGGCACATGGCATTCAGCCAAGGTCAACCCACTGCATCTGTGTTGGAGAGAACTAGACTGAATCTTTTTCTGTCACATCAGCATTTGCCTCTTCTTTTCCAGGGCACCATACAAAGTCTTGAAACAGTCTGTCTGTGGTACTCACCACTCAACAACTCCTTATTAGTCCACCTTGAAGTCTGGTACTCACAATTGGACCCAGTAGTGCCGTGGGGCTTTGCCAGTGCTAAGAGCCCAGAGGGATGACCTCATGGGCCTCTTGCAGACCTGTCTGTCCCGGTATGGTGTTTGCTTGAGAACCCTTTCTTGGATATGCCTTCATAAAGGGACACTGTCTTTCACATTTTGAGGGAGGACATACCTGAAGCCAGTTCACTGCCATTGTTTGCAAAAGAGAAGGGTGAGGTGGGCACAAGGAGTCTCAGAGCAGGATTCGTCTTGTTCCTTCATCACTGTGAGAATGAAATAACTCCCAAATTAATACAAATCATGGCATTAGCAAAAGAGTTTCTAGTTTGACAATTTGGTTCTGAGAACTGGGTGTCAGTTTTGACCAGACAAGGAGTGTTGTCACATCTTGAAAGAAAGAGTTTCTCGTGTGTAACCTCCCTTGTGTGGGAAAACAGTTATTTTAAAGCTTAACGAAGAAGTGCAACAAAGGCTTAAAATAATTCCCAGTAAAAAGTGGGACTCTGTATTTCTAGACACTCTTAAAAACATGGCTCAGGTGCCCTCAGACATTTGGTCAGTTCATCAGTGCAGTAACCTGTGACTCATGAAATAAGCTGTTTTAAATTTGCCAGGTTTTTCTAGGAAATGCATTGACCAACTGTCCACAATCCATTAGCAATGAGCAATCTGTGCTTGAGTTTCTGTGAGCGGTTTCTCTTGGCCTCTCACGGGTTTTATTTCCTTTTAATGTGGCATGCAAGAAAGGATGTATGCAACTGAATGACATCACAGCTTCCTCTGCCACTGGACAACTGCTAATGAAAAATTTGCACTGCTAGATATGCCTGATTTGGTGGACTGAACTTGCTAGTTTTCAAATCACATAAAGCTTAAGTACGTTGACAATGATGAGTGATAGACACTTGCCAGCACAAATGTGTCAGTATACTCAGTTTTGTGCATACATTAAGCACTGTGGATGCACTTAGCGTAATGTATTTGTGTTTTAGCTGGATATTCTGTGGCTGAATTGATATTTAAGATATTCTGTGGCTGAATTGATGTTTACATCAATTCCACCCTTACAGCATGGATTCAGCTTTGTTCTTGGTAAAGTCAGCAGATTCAGTAGGAACTGAATTTGACTTAAGATCAAAAAGAAAATTTTGATTTTGCTACTCTGTCTTCTGCCTTGCCTTTCCCTTAGAGGTGTCAATCTTAAGATATCAAAGCATCTTTTTAGTTACAGCAATGGCTAGATAGAAAGCATTTAATTTTGGAGAAATCGCAAGAGTCTACTGGTATTATCTCTATCAGCGTCTGCCTCTCTCCTATCATTTAGATTCTAATTGCTATGAATTACAGTGTGTAGCTTTTATCAGTTGTGGACCAACAGGAATTTTAGACTTTGGACTAATGTTCTCTATGATATTGTATCTAAATAATATCATAGATGCTGATGTGCAGATACATGGTCACCATAAAATGAACAGAGACCACTCACTCCTGCCTTAGTAAGACTGAACTGGGAAACATGGGTTGCCTAGGTGAAAATCTGTGTTTCAAAAGATCAATACTTTTCCCTTCATTGAAGGGAAAAGGTGGCCTTTTGTAATGGGCAAGATGCAAGAAATACGGAATATTGTGTCCCTGAGCGGCTCCCTCTCCTCTGCTTTCTTAACATATGATCTTGATTTCGCAGTGGCCTTCAGCAATGACACTTTGTCACAGAATCACAGAATGTCAGGGGTTGGAAGGGACCTCAAAAGATCATCTAGTCCAGCTCCCCTGCCAGAGCAGGATCACCTACAGTAGGTCACACAGGAACGCATCCAGGCGGGTTTTGAATGTCTCCAGAGAAGGAGACTCCACAACCTCCCTGGGCAGCCTCTGACAGTGCTCTGTCACCCTCACAGTGAAAAAGTTTTTTTTTACCCTGCTGGTTTGTACACTCATCTGCCTTCCTGAAAAATCATTTGACTTCAAAGCTTTCTCCTAAACCTTGCAAAACCACTTTGAGTTCCTGATGCTTCGGGCAACTAACAGCATCTTTACACAACTCCTGATGTCCTCTTTAGACCTGGGGCTTGCTCCTGCCCACGGGGCGCTCTCCCCCTTGGCACTGCTGAGCATGCTTTGACTGGGGGAACAGCCATCAGGCTGCACCTCCCCTGAAGCACAAAGGAGAGGTGCAGAGATGACAGATCCCATTCAAGTCTGAAATCCAGGGAGCGAAAAGGCCTGTCTTGGGGCAGGAGGTCATGGAAGTACACAGGTTAGTTGTCCAAGGCACTGGCCCCAGCCTCGGACAGGTGGGGTCAAAATCTTTCCCTGATCCAGCAGGTCACCAGGATATGTCTGTGTGGTGGAGGTGGGTGCAAAGCCAAGTAGCATCTCCCCCCTCACTTCTTCCCCTCTGAGATGGAAGTCCGGAGCATGGAGCAGCAGGTGGGGAATCTCTGTCGTCTGTGCTCACTGCCTTGATCTCCTTTCCCTCTTGGCAACAGGGAATTAATCTGACCAGCTGCTGATCTGCTGTTTCTTCCCTGTGAAGGAAGAGCCAGCTAAGCCCAAAATGCTGATGCTCAAGCTGAGAGTGGCTGTAGGTAGGTACAAGCCTTTTGCACCAGAGCTGGTACCAGGTGGCTCAGAGGTCAAGCAGGACAGGCTGTACCTGCCTGCAGAGGAGTGGAGATGCCCATCCTCCTCGCTGCCACACAGCTCTGCTCCTCACCTAGAGAGGGGACACAAGGATCTCGCAAAACCCACCTCTGGTAGGTGGACTCCCAGCATGGGGAAAACCCTGGGTCGCAGGGGCTGAGGGCAGCTGGTGAGCCAGGGAGCTTGTGCCCGAGTTCCAGCACTGGCAGCAGAGCTTTCGTCTGAGAAAAGGCAGATGTCACGCATGCAGAAGGGTTATTCATGTGGGAAAAAGGCTGCTCAGGGGATTAGAAGGACTATTTGCCCAGCCCCCAGTGTAAAGCATGAGGAAGAGGGAGAGCATTTGGGATTGTCTCCCTCTTACAGCAATGCCCAGGTGGGGCTGCAGCAGCATGTCCTCTGTCCAGGCAGTACTGCCATATCAGGGGGATGTCCAGACAGGCTAAAGCCACCCTGCCTGGGCCTTCTGCTTCCTCCAGAAAGCCACTTTACGGGGAGTTATCAGAGCAAGGATTTGTCAGGTATTTAACTGGTGTAGGCTGCTCTTTGGCAAACAACAGAGGAGTGGCAGAGAGTGGGGCAGCTATAGCCCTGAGCAGGCTGGGAGTGGCTGACCCATGGCACCTCATCCTCGCCAGGGATGCTCCAGGCCAGGCAGCCCCAGCACCCTGAAGCTACAGCCCTTCAGACCCCATCTCTGCAAATCAGTCACCGAGTAATGCTTATGTCTGTCTTATATACACTAGGCAAAATGACCAAGTGTAGCAGAAAGCTGAAGCGGTGCTCCTACCTGGAAAAATGTCCTCATAATGGTATTTTAAGTAATTTTAAGAGTGTGTGGTGCCCAATAGGCAACATAATGGTTTCTTATTGAGGCATGCCCTAAATGCAATTCTCTGTTATTGCAGTGCTAGTTTCATAGCACAGCTGAGCCAACAACATGAGTGATGAGGCAGAAAGCTACTCTAACAGAGCCAGGGTACAGAGGAACATTGGTGGGCAGCTATTTAAGCAGATGTCAGACAACTCGGACCCTGGGAACTGTCGGACTGGGATTATCAGGTAGGAGCTGAGAGCCACAGCTCACACTGCAAACCTGAGGGGTGGAGGGGAGGACTGGCACACTGAAGGAGAAAGAGCCTGAATTATCACATCAGGTTACCCTCAGCTCTTTGTACTGTAACGGTGGCAAACTGACATAGTTGTCTTTGCTCTGAGCCAAGCAGGCTGGCTGCCATTGCATACAATGCATTTGAGACTGGATTTTAGCTCCCAGTTGCATTTCTATCACCCAAACCCAATAGCTGCTGCCTTGCTGTCCTTGCTGAAGGTTTGGATATCCTGAAAAGGCTCGAGATATTTCACCCTCTTAGTTGTCTGCTGTTTCCTTTTTGCTGTGGCACAAACTGTCTCCGTGCTCTCATCAGCTTTCCAGACCAGCTTGAAAGTTCACACCAAGAAATTCTCCTAGCTCGTCTGAGAATGAACGGCAACCTCTCCCTATAGACCTGCCGTCACCATCTCAGGCTACACAAATTGCTCCCAGCTTGGAGCCCAGCCCCCCTGCAGAAAGCCTGCTGTGATAGTAAGGCTTACACAAACAAGTCTGTTTCCAGTGGTCTCCCATGTGTCTGCTCAGTGGAAGCAAATCCAGCCATGAAAGTTTGATGGGCATGGAGCCCAGTGGCTCCTCACTGTTGCAACGCATAAATTTGGGCTAATTAATCTCACAGCTTAAAGTTTGGGTTTTTTTCTCTTGTGTTAAGGCAATGCCAAGAAAGATAAGGTGTAGTTCTTGTATTATGCCTCAGATATGATATCAAGTATTGCATTTAGGTATGGAATACAAAAAAGCTTAAAAATAAGGCTGAAAATCTGCGGCATAATTTAGTGTGACTCTCCCTGCTACATTTTTAGCATCACAATGCTTGCACACACACTTAAGTGCAAGTGCAGACGCAAGTCCTAAATAAAATGAGGTGACACTCTTCTTTCCCCTCCAGGTATCTCCAAGCATCCCACTGCTTTGGGGCCCCTGGGTTGTGCGGGAACCCTTTGGGGTTTCAGGGCTGCCTCTGAGGAAGGCAACAGATCACTGTGAAGAGAGGAAAAAACCTCCACCTGTAAAAAGGGAATTTTAAATCACCCAGCCTTGTTTTAGTGTCCTAAATTGTACTGGGTCTGCTGACTGTGCAGTTAACTTACCAGCATAGAAGACAAAATAAAAGCGTTAAAATGAATAGTCAATATAATGATAACACCAAGGTCGCGGGTTCGATCCCCATTCGGTCCCCATGTGTTGCCTGATCTAGTTGAGAGGCGTCCCTGCCCATGACAGGGAGGTTGGACTAAATGATCTCTAAGGTCCCTTCCAGCCTAGGCCATTCTATGATTCTATGAATTCCTGTTCTCAACTGGAGGAGAAGAAATCATACCCAAGTAATAATATACATAATTCTCTGCTCTGACTAACAACAGATAAAGCAACAGAAAAATCAACATTTCACCATGTGACCGTTTCACTAGCAAATCAAGGAACAATGAGCTAGACAATAATCACTAAAGGCACATAATTTTTTAAAAAACAACTTCTATGGTTGTCAGTCAAGAAGAGGGGCCATTTTAAGTGATAGCTCTCCCGGACCTTTCTGTATCCCAGCAGGGTGTGGGAAGAGAAGATCTTTCTATCAACAGGTTTACAGACATTGTTTAACTGGGAATCCTTTGAAGGATTACAGTTCCAAATGATCATAAAACATTGGAATAATGATCTAAAATCAGTGCAATGGACTTCAGTCTGGACAAATTCAAAATACACGAATTAGTGCCACCCTAGAACCAGAGGTATAGAGACAAAGAAAGGGAACAGCTAAGCAGGTAGCAGTGCTACCAGAAAGCTGGAATATGAGTCAATATTGACTGATGTTGCCAGAAAGAAGGTGTGTATCAGCAAGGTACAGTATTTAAGATAACAATGGTGAGTGCACTACTCACATGAGGTTTCAGTGTGATCAAGTGTGGACACCATCGCTGAGGAAGCACAAAATGTGGAGAGTCTGGACGGCATTAAAAAGAGTAACGTGGAATTTAGGGTACATGACCTTTGGAGAAAGATGGAGTGAATACTGATGTCTTTTCCTTGAAAAAAAAGTTTGTTAGAGGCTTGCACAAGGATGACAGATTATTTGTCCCTGGTCCACATGACATGGGTATTGGAAGATACTGAAGCAAAGTGCTTCCTCGAGGTCCCTGGCTTCTGGCTGTGCTTGCTGGGAACTGGAAATCAACCCCATGGATGTGGCTACAGAGTTGTATCTCAAAAAACAACCCTCCACCCCTAACAACAAAGAAACAAACAAACCCAAACCAATCAAGTGATCCTGAGAAGAAATAGGCTAATTTAAAAAGTACTAAGGTATCGTCTGATCGATAATACTCAATCCAACCTGCATTTCCAGAACTAATTCATGCATTGATTTTCCTATTGACTTGCAGTAAGTGCTAGTTTCCTAGCTAGATTAGCAGAAGTAGTTAGATGTTAAACTGAGGTCATTTTAGTAGATTTAGTCACCTTAGTACTTAAATCCAGTTGATTTATTGTTCATATTAGGTCTTTATGCAAGATGCTGTGATCCCACAAAGTGTCTTGCTACTTTTTGATAGTTATATGAACATGTTTAAAATTTTCAGTTTATATGCCCCAGTTGTTTTGAAAACCAGGTGTATTCTTCAGATCACTTGGGCTTTGCAAAGCCTTTTAAAATATGGGCCTAAACACCCAACCAGTTATCCTGTGTTGGACTGACTGGGATTTCATTCTGCCCGGGAGTTAAGGTTCGTGGCTTGGTGTTTCAGTGAAGTTTCTAAATATTTTTACAGCTTATCACCAACCTATTAAAGGATTCACAGATTCTGAGCTACCAAAGACATGGGCAGGCTATAGATAAAGTGACCAGCTGTACCATTGACAGCACATTTGGGAAACATTAACCAAAAGTAAAAGCCTTTTATAAGAAGGCCATAAAATGGCAGGAGTAATTATGTTTTTCCAAAGTTAATCATTGACTTTTGTTTATTTGTCTTTTTATAAAAAACTTTTTCCTTTCTCTCCTACAATGGATAAAACCTATAAAAGGCCTGGCAAAGTGGATTCAGCCTTTTTTCCTTCATGCTAGCCATGCTTGAAGGCTGATGAGACAGAGCCTGACAGAGAAGCTTAGGAACCTGAGGAAACCTACTTTGGTGAGAGATTCTCATCCTGGATATGAATATGTTGGTCTGCCTTTGGCTTCTCTGTGGTCTGAGCACAGTCGTGACCCCTCAGGATGTCACACAGCAAGCCCAAGTGTTTCTAGAAGAGTTTAACAGGAGGGCAGAAGATATCAGCTATGAGAGTGCCCTTGCCTCGTGGAACTACAACACCAATATCACTGAGGAGACTGCCAGGAAAATGGTAAGTTCTCTGTCCTGTGGGTTTTACTGTCATTTTAGAAATCTGACAGCTACTTTCTAATCTATTTTGGTTCTACCGAAGTTGCCTGAAATTGGAGTGCTATGTCTTTGTTAGCTATGGTTTAATTTCAGGAGGCTAAAAGGGCTTGTCTTAACATAGCAATGCCTCTCTGGAGGTACCTGGGCCACTACCAACCTCTACAGCCTAGAGATGATGCCTGGGCTGCCCTCGTACTGCATGGGGGTAGCGGAGGCTGGACCTGTCCCTAGCCATCACCTCAAGTCAACCCTGCTGAGCAGAGGGAAAAGGTGAGGGAGCACTGCATGTTTGGCCCCAAAATCTGAGCTGGGTGGAGAGAGATGCCCTCTTCTACTCAGGGTCCACCACCACCGGTTCCTCCTTTACCCAGCAGGGGACCTTCCCTGCCACCCCCCATCACTCTTCTCATAGTCAGGGTTCTTGGTAGACTGCCTGGAGGCAATAAACTGGGAAAAATGAAGCGTGATCGTGGATTTCCAAATGCCAGCAGTGAAGTTTGTAGTACAGTGGTCTAGTACATTGACTTGAAAGTCAGTTTCTCTCTGCAGGAAGGACCACAACATTTGTGCTTACATTATCTTGTGACACAGTTATCTTTCCTTCTCAGCACTAACCTCTAGCTGCCCCAGCCAAGTACAAGTACAGGCAAGTACAGTGTTTGTCAAGAGCAGTCATCCATGGTCTGTCTGGTTACTGATACTGCTATCCCTCGGCCTAACATCTTGTAACCTTGGAGCCTCTCAAAATGAACAAAACCACCTTGAGTTTTGTAGCTGAGTGTATCTTAAAGTTCACTCAAGATTTAGAGAAAAACAATCCAGAGCACAAAAATGAAGCTTAATATTCTACGTCTACTTTCATGTAATGGTTTAAGTCTTCCACTTTGTGGAGTTATAGCTTAATTAAAACATGATTCAATTATCGTATTTCTTAATTAAAACAAGGAGACTAGTTCCTGGAAGAAATCCTAATGACTAATCATTGTCAATCTGGAATGCTTTCTGAGGCACCAGGTACTTAAACTGTAATGTTTCCAAACACGTAAAATGAAAGCTCCATATAGTACTTTCAGCATTAATGAGATGATAATAAAATACATGAGGAGATAGCAGCAATAAGAACCAATTAGTCCAGTGCTCAGAGAGAATGTTTTCCCTCACTTGATCTCTTTACTAGCACTGGTAATAAGCTCACTGATTCCCCTCCTTCCTTTTTGCTGGAGGAGCAGAGATAATGAATACTGTCCCTCCTGGCTTCTTCCCATCCATTTTCCTTGTAAATTGGGCCACAAACCCTGTGACTATTCCTCTGACTTATCAACCGGTTCCTCTAATTGAGGGGAAAAGAAATAATTAGATAGCAAGCTAACTCCTTTCCCCTGGCTTTTGTAGCCAAAGAGCCCCCTCTTCTGCTCTACTACTCCTAAGGCACCTCTCCGTGCCTGCTCAGGACAAGGAGCTGAGAACCAGATTTACATGGTGATGCTCTTCCTCTGGGTGCTTTTAAAGCTCCTGCTTGCTGAGCAGTGGTGGAGCTGTTTGCTCTGCTCCCATGAAGGGGAGAGTTTGGAAAGGCTCCTAGTGATGGCTGCCCTCCCTCCCAGGGGCTGCGTGGGCACGGGGAGACATAGCGATGGGCCTGCCGAGGGTTTATGTCTGCCACCGTCTCTCTCTGCCAGAGCCTAAAGTGGCTGCGGTGAGGGCTGAACAATGAGGGCACAGCCCTGGTTAAAGTGCTGGCCTCGCCGTGTGTTTGCACAGGGGTAGAATGTGCCTGAAAGAGCTCTTCAAGTGGGATATGACATTTGTGTTTCTTAAAGCCTCAGCAGGGAGGGATGGGCATTACAAGTGCATACTCCTCAAACTGGGAAGCTCTGGCATGAGGACAAATAATTAAATTGTCCTAAGGACTCAGGTTAATTAGTATTGTTGCTATTTGTAATGAGTGCTGATATGCTAAAGTATGTATAAACACATTAAAGATTGGTGAGTAAGAGTATGACAGTCCCAAATATAAATAATACTCTTATGGTGCTACTTTGTACACTGAAAGCATAGAATCACAGAGTCACAGAACAATTTGGGTTGGAAGGGGCCTTAAAGATAACCTAGTTCCAAACTTCCTCCCACTAGACCAGGTTGCTCAATGCCCCATCCATCCTGGCCTTGGACACTTCCAGGGAGGGGGCTTTCACAGGTTGGGAGTTTCCCATGTCATGGTGTGTAACTGCAGCAGTGGTAAAGTAATCTCATGCAAAATGGAGAGGTATTGCATGCCCAACTTAGGCACTTTTTTAGAGCCTTCCATGTCCAAGTCTAATCTTTTATTTACCAAAACTTTAGGAGGAAGAAGTTCTCTTGCTATTGAAAAGACTCAGTATCAATATCTTGGTTGCTGTCTGTAACTGCTCCTGAAGCAGAAATGAGGAATATCTGGCTCACAGACCTCCTGTGCTCTGACTTGTGTTTGGTTTCTGTTAGGCACAGGTGGATGAAGAAAGGCACTAAGGCAAGAATATGTTGTGATTTAGAGTAGCAGAGAACACAGCTAGGTGGTGCTGGATCAGTTGTAACAAACATGGTGTGAGGACGCAGTCCTGCTCTTTGCTATTTCTACAGAAAAATGGATATCTGGATGTGTGGATAAAATAAAGCCAAAAATTTCTCCAGCTACTTCACTGCACAGTGCAAATGCTTAACCCACAATCCATAGGTGGTCCCGACAAATTAAGTTCTCCCCAGGAGTATTATTTTTTCCCACTTTCTACATCAGGCTGCTGCACTCTTTTGGCAGAGTAATGCAGGGTTTGTGTGAACACCTTTCAGAATGAGGCGGCTGCCAAGTGGTCCACATTTTATGACGAGGCCACCGTTATCCAGCATCGGAGATGATCTCATCAAACTCCAGATCCAGACTCTCCAGGGCAGAGGATCGTCTGTGCTGTCGCCGGAAAAATATAGCAGAGTAAGTTGCTGACTGTACCTCATCATGCTACACGGTGTTCTGACCACCCTTCTTTTCTGGGGATAATGCTTCCTCCCAGCGTCAGTACAAAGAGTGTTCCTGTACAAGATGTTCACAGCAGTACAGGACATCCTGACTTAGAAAGCTGGTTCCCATTCAAGTCAGCAGTTTTGTCATGTTATCCATGCAATGAATTTTAAATGCACACACACGCCTCAGAGATGTCCTTGCACAAATGGCCGCATTAGTCATAGGAGGAAAAGAGGGCCTGTGGTAAGTGCTTGGCTCAGTCCAGACCTAGGGCAATGAGCAGAAAAGGATGGGTGAAAGGATATGCAGTGAGTCAAGAAGGTGAAGGTAGTCTTGCTTGTGTCGAATTACCAAATTGTAAAAAAGAGGGTATGTTTCTATGCATTGAGCATCCTGGGATGCATGAAATTTGGGAGAGTTGGTGACCTCCATCCACAGAAAGCTGCTGAAGGCCAGCAAGATTTAGAAAGATTCATAACCAGATTTGACAATTCCAAAGACAAAATAATGTAAAAGGCACGTATATGGGTAACGACTGCATGTGGCATTGGAGCGAGCAGTTATGCAGACTCAGAAGGGATTTATACCCAAACATCTGAAGGTTAGTTTCCTTTTGCTGGAGATCTAATTGAAACATAACATTGGGTTAGGGGATCCTACAGTCCTGGTTGTAGGAGAATCCTGAGATTTTTCTGCAGAGTGTTAATCACCATGCAAGAGAAGCAACAGACTGACTGGATTTCCTCTCTGATCCAAATGAGATGTGTTTCTGGAAAGACAGATTACCTTAGTGGGAATGCTGACAGTTCATACAAACTTACATTTATTTTGTAGAAGAGCAGTGCACTGATGGTAATGCTGTCTCTGTTAAGGAGGTATTTTCTTCAGCATCTTCCCTGTTTAGACACTTGCAGCTTCCTAGATAAATGACCTTTGGGGATGAAATTGTTGGTTTTTGCTTGAAAAGTGACCTTTTGTACTGTCTGATAGGATTCCATATGAATATTTAAATATTCTTCACTGATACAAAAATTTCCCTGGGTGCCCACTTATTTTAATGCTGACAGAGATAAAGTTAGAGCTGGTCATTTACTACCCCTCCCACTGACAGCTCTACATAGTTGTAATTTGGAGCTTTAGATGAGAAAAAGCATAGTCCTAAAGTGGAAGCTAGAAGTTGTGCATCTTTTTTCTTGAAAACATTTCTAAAATTAGATCTATGTGGCATAAGTTCTGAGATAGAGCTGGATGATTTCAGATGGATTTGGCCTTCAGCTGACCCAGCACATGAGCTGTGACTTCTCTGTAACGGACTGTAAGCAGATCTATGCAATCAGTGTGATGCATTGCTAAAAACCACAAGCAACAGTCGGCCTAGCAGCATCTGCAGAAAGGGCTCTTTTTGCTGCCATTCAAAACCACGACCTATCTGGCAAGTTTAGGCAGGTCCACGCTTATGGAAATGCATTGCTAAACTTTATTGTTTTATTGCTGCTGTATATTGATGGCTCTCTTGTAACAGTCTGTGCTCACTAAATCCAGAGCTCTGTCTGACTGGATATTAAGGACCTGCAGATTACATCATATATTTGGGAGATTATCTGTCTTTTCCAGCGTGGTCCTCTTTCAGTAATGCATTTAGGCAAATTCTTTCATTAATCTCTACGGAGCATAAACATACGCTTAAATGTTAAGCTGGTGGGTGAAGTGTTGAATCAAGCTGTTAAGGAATTAGCATAATTGGCTGTTATTTTGCACAGAGTGGGTTTCTAACAGGCTCTCTCCCATCTAACTTGCAGCTGAGCACGGTGCTAAATACAATGAGTACCATCTACAGCACCGGGACTGTCTGTAAAATCACTGACCCGTCTGAGTGTTTGGTGCTGGAGCCAGGTACGGTACTAGTTGCCATCCTCATCATGTTCTTTACACTGGGAGTTCAAAAAGAAAAAGCCAAAGGGTGGCTCCTGGCTTCAGGAGAACAAGCTGTGGTTTCTATAGATATATCCTGCTATCTAAAGGTTAGTCATTGTTTAATTGCACCTCTCAGTTCAGGGGCCTCCGGCAGGCCTGTCTCCTGCTTGCCACAGAGAAAATTTGGAGAGGGCTGCTCAGTTTGTGTGGCAGCCTGCCTGTCACCTGGGACTTGCCTACAGCACAGAAGTCTATTTTTTTCCCCTGTTGTCAAAGTCTTATTGGACTCAATGTTGCATCGAGGCCAGTCCCCAAAACACTACTAACTATAAGAAAGCTAATGCAGAGAGAGCATTTAAAGGACTCATGATCTGCTCCATATCTCTCAGAGAGAAGGGCAAAAATCTTAAATCAAAAAAGAATGCAATGAGATAATGGGATATTTTGGTACATCAAACACAAAGCATTTTCCTCTTAGTTCATGAAATCTCTTTCACTGTTCATTCACCTGCTGTGAAAGAAAAATAAAGAGATTCTGCTTTTTCAAGGTCTAGTACTTATTTTTATGTTCCAACAGGTCTGGACACTATTATGGCTAACAGCAAGGATTATCATGAGAGACTGTGGGCCTGGGAAGGCTGGAGAGCTGATGTTGGCAGGATGATGAGACCATTATACGAAGAATATGTTGAACTTAAAAATGAAGTTGCAAAGCTTAATAGTAAGTCACTTTTTTCCCTTCTTTTTTTCTGGCTTCCAAAAGTTAACAAACATACCAGTCTTTCACAATTTACAGAGGAATTCAAAACTCATATTTTTACACATTGGTGAGCAGCGCTTTTCATGTAAGTTGCTCTTGGTGTGTGCATTGCGAAGTGAGAGGCGATGAAGATGGAAAGCATTGACCAGATCAGAGGTCTTCACCAGCCTGGAACAAAAAGGGAATGTCTTTGTTGGCACCTTTCCCAAATGCCACAATGCATCAGTGCTCTTTATTATATACTGCCTTACCCAGAACTGCGCTGCTTGTGACTTATGGGCAAGGATGTTCAATCCGAACAGTTTCTGTGTGCTGCTGAATCTTGGAGATTACTCCTTGTTTCTGTCAGCCTTGACCTTCTTGCACTAGCCTCAAGCAGCCATACATTTATAAAAATTATGCCCTGATTAGAATGATCAGATTTGGTAGTCCTGGGACAGCAGATGCAGCTAGGTGCTTAAAAATGATTTTGCACTAAGGGAAGTGTGCTTCCAGTTGGAGATTTCATAGGGATTGTAGGGAACTGTCTTTTCAAGGCACAGTGGTAGGTCGCTGCTAATTTGCTAATTTGAAGTAGCTATATCACCTGTCTCTTGGCCAAGCTGTAGCTGGAGCTAGACAACAAGAATAAGAAATGGTAGTCCAAATAGTTAGACAGGAGAAAAACATTAAGAAATGGTCGTTGTGACCTTTTTCCATACCACTGAGGAAGAGACCTCAGCTGTGAGACATTTCTACTCTAGGCTTGATGGAGATCAGTGGACTGAAAGACTTGTTGGAACTGGGAGCTGAATTTCATTCCTGGTGTCTATCACCTGCCCTGGTGGTTTTGTTGCTGGAGGGGACCCATGTTCATTGCCTACCAGCTTATACCTTCTGTGAGGAGCCCTTAGTATCCAGCCTGAGCAGAGTCTACCCTCCCTGACAGCTGCAGTTCCAGTCAAGAGTGATGACTTCTTTGACCTCCATCTCCAGCCAGAACGAACCTAATTAGCAAATAACTGTGACTTCAATTTCTGCATTTCTTAGAAATCTCCCATATCTACATGTTGATGAGACAGAGCCTCGGGGGAGCACTCTCCTCCCACCTACACTCAGAGCACCTCACCCTTTGCTACTTTGCTTTGGGGGGAAGGCTGCAGGCCTGCATGAGGTTAGCAGGGAGCTGCAGGGCTCCTGGAAACTTGAGCAGTGCCATATGTGCTGTCTTGATGTGACACATCCATACTTTACAGATTATTCTGACTATGGAGATTACTGGAGAGCAGATTATGAATCAGACTATCAAGGATACGAATACAGCGGTGACCAGCTGATGGAAGATGTGGAAAAGACATTTGAGCAGGTAGAGGCAGGAGAAAGCTCTCACCTGGGCACAGGGTTGTGTTTTGTGTCATGGGCTTACGTGTTGATATTGTGAAGGAAGATGAAATCCGCTCTAAACTGGCTGATCCTAGTCTACATGCGGTTAATGGGTGTTGGGAGACATACATGACATTTTTACCTCTGTAGCCATTCTAGGACCAGCTTGGTCCCCTTGAGCTGCAAAGCCAAAGGCTGGGAAAGAGGGAGCTCTGCAGATCCGTGTCTCTCCTCCTTGTAGGGCCATCGGTGGGAGGTGTGTTTCCCATAGGGTAGATGGCATCCTTGGTACTTCGCATCTACAGTTAGCAATACTCTCTCCCTTATACCTGGGCAGGATTTCTGGGACTAGAATCTGGACTCAGCGCTTGAGCCTTGAGCTTTCCATCCCCCGAGGAGGGAAAGCTCAGCTGTAGATTTGAGGTGCACTTACCTTCCAGGAGAATTTTGTCAGAGACACCTTTGAGGCTCTTTGTTTAGGAAGGATGAGTGGCGTAGATCAAAGAGAAAATAAATTGTTGTTTTCTCCTCCTCTGCTTCCAGATCAGACCTCTGTACCAGCAGCTGCATGCCTATGTGAGGCACCAGCTAGAGCAGCTCTACGGCCCTGAGCTCATCAGCTCCACGGGATGCCTCCCTGCTCACTTGCTGGGTACGTCAACGTGGCCGTGTCACGCAAGCCTAATCTTGTACGCAGGACAGTCACCTTCAAGGCACATGGGAACAGAGTAATCTACTTGTTTAATCAGGATATTAACAAACAGGTTACAGATAAGAGAAGGGGAGAGGAGAAATGGAGAAGTCCCTGGCAGAGATGACACAGGTGCTTAGCAGCAGAGGCAGGGAGGGGAAGCAGATGTCCACATCCTTGATGGAGCTGGTGGCACCCAGCTCAAAACTCCAGCACTGAGCTGTAATATTTCCCTCCCCTCTGCAGCACTTGTGTTCCTTAGAAATGTGAGCTTCAGAGAGATTTATTTTTCCTTTTAAATCTTATCCTAAGGTCCCACATTTCATGACTTCGCTTACAAAGCATGCAACACGAAGCTGCTGTAACAGTACTGTACATGAACATGAACACGGCAGTGACAATCACGCGGAGTAACAACATGGATGGTCAGTTGTGAATAGACCTTTAGGAAGTTGATCAGTCAAACCATGTTGTACAAGAATAGCTGATCTTGGGGAGTAGAAGGGTCTTTGATCTGAGTTTAACCTATGCCTGAATTCCTAGAACTGCTTCCCTCCATGTCTGGATCTGACCTGTTTAGATATATAGGAGTCCTTACTAATAACACTGCACAATTTATGGAACTGTCTGGCACTGATGAACAATATGGAATCAAAAATTTTAAGTGTTTTATGTTTCTGTCTCTTTTGAAGGTGATATGTGGGGTAGATTTTGGACAAATCTGTATGCCTGGACTGTTCCCTATCCAGCCAAACCAGACATTGATGTAACTTCTGCAATGGTTCAAAAGGTAAGGCATGCCTTTATGCAATACATGTTACGTAACAAATCTAGGTCATATAAAAATTATATACCATGTCAGCTGCTCTTTAGGAAACTATAGCTGCCCTAAGGCAGTCACACAGCCAGCAAAGCATTGCTTTTCACGTCCTTTTTTTCTCTTCACCTTAATGTATTCATGCATTTTCTAATGTAACTTTTTCTCTTTTTCCTCCACCCTCTTTAACTGGCTTAATCTTGGCTCCAAGTCTATTTTCCTCAGAAAGACCTATCCATTAAGAGATGTATGCTGTACAAATAAATATTTCAGGACTCATGGAGTTGGCTGTTATCAAATATGACCTTTGCCAGCCATTACCCTAATCAAATAGTTTGTATATTGCAGATTTTTTCTACCAGTCTTGTTTATTTGGATACAGCTAGGAGACGGCAACCCTACCTATTATCTTGATAACTACATAGCACCATAAGGTCTGTGTTTGAGATCTGTAGTGCTAACAGTATGACAGCTCCTTCACCAGGCCAAGAACATTGGGAAAAATCATGGAATCATGAAATGATTTGGGTTGGAAGGGACCTCAAAGACCATCTAGTTCCAACCCCCCTGCCATGGCAGAGACATCTCCCACCAGATCAGGTTGCTCAAGGCTCCATCCAGCCTGGCCTTTAAAACTTCCAGGGATGGAGCATCCACAGCTTCCCTAGACAACCTGTGCCAGTGCCTCACCACCCTCAGGGTAGAGATAACTCTCTGTAGTCTTGCCTAATCTTCACTCCTTTTGTAATAAAAAGTGATGGATGGAATTTGATTTCTGAAATAGGATTATTCACCTGAAATCTACCTTCCTCTCACAGGAAGAACTCCGTGCAAATGCTGTGTTGTCAAGAGAAGGAATAGCTAAATCAGACTCACTCTGTTATACAGTACTGACCCCTTTGTAGTCGTAAATTTGTGTGTATTGAAGTAGCACTGTGAAGAAGGAAGCATTAATTACAAAGCCTCAGGGCAAAGGCTGGACTCATCCTTGCTGGTGGATGTGCCCGATTTAAGATTCTCATCCAGCTCAGCTGTCTACCATCTAAATCTCTGAAAATTCAGTTCAGTAAATGCAGAGCTCCTGCTATGTAGAATAATAAAACTGCTGAATGACAAAAATATTCCGGACATTTAATATGCAGTTACAATCTGATAAGCAACTCCTCTAGATAAATTTTCCAGGTTTTATGGTTCTGGCAAAGATCTCCTCTCATGCTCATCTGCTGGAAGTGCAGCTCTACTCCCTCAAATGAGTTTACCCCAACTGAAGTGGCTGAAGGGTCGGACCCCAGATCTGACATGTTGCTCACAGGAATGCACACTACCTCATCTTTTACTGAGTGCTTCTTCTGGGTCAGGTGCTATCTGCTGGACCTCTGAGCACAGAAATCTATTTTGTTTGCAGGGAAAACACTTAATTCCATTTCCCAGCAGAATTTACAGAAGTGCTGAAGGCAGACAGTATTGTCTTCCTCTCAGTAAGTCAGGTGCTGCTCTAAAGTCTCTGGGAGACAAATAGGAGGTCAGCTGCCCTGCGTTAATCTGGCTGTCGGGAACAGGTTGTGTGCAGAAGCAGTGGTTAAACGGTGGTGTTGTCTCTTTCAGGAGTGGGATGCATTGCAAATATTCAAGGCTGCTGAGGCCTTCTTCACCTCCATTGGCCTTTACAAAATGAATGATGGCTTCTGGAATAACTCTATGCTCACAGAGCCAACTGACAACAGGAAGGTTGTCTGCCATCCTACAGCATGGGATCTGGGGAAAAATGACTACAGGTACTGCAGTCACTGTGACCTGGTTTTATACCAGCTCCTAGAATATTTGGGTTTTCACTGAAGCTGTACCATGTTAGTTTAAGTTATAATTTTTCCTTATTTATTTTTTTTCCTGGCTGATAAGGGGAAAGGAAGACAAGAGAGCAGAAATCCTATATGACTGCAAACCTTTCTGTGTAACTTCTGTGAAGACTTAAGGACTGCTCTCAAATTTAACCAAAGAAGTTACTACTATTTATATGATTTAGAGAAGTAATGACTATGTTCTAGGGCTTAAGAAATAAGCAGAAATGTGGGTGCTTGTATATAACAGTGAGATTTGTAGACGCCTGCACATTCTTCATCAACGACAGAGGGTTCCTGGGTGGCAAGTGAAAAACCTCCTAAAAGCCCATTACCTTAGCAGATATATCCAGTTTCATGAAAATCCATCAATTTTTTCCTTTTGGAAAGGAAAGGGACAAATTCCCACACAATGAAGTCTCCTGGGGAATATTCTGACCCCTCTCGCAGTCTCCACAGTTAGCTGTGGAAAGAAGCTGGTCCCCAGCAGAGCCTTAGTGAAAGCTGCCAGCCTCACACCTCAGCAGCCCGGGGAAGGTGAAAGAAAACCATGTTTGAAAGAAATTCCTGTATTAAAAAGTGTCTACGGGAGAATTAAGTAGGAGGAGTCACTGACACAAGTTTTTTTACACTCCTGTCTGCCTAAGTTTGATGGTGAGTACTTGCTCCAACACACAGAGTGAATTTATCACCAGGTTTCAGAGAGTAGGTGCTTTTCAAAGAGCAATTTTCTCTTACTCCCATTGCAGTTTGAAGGTGACTGAAAGTGTTTTGCTGAGTTCCCCTCCAAGCCTTGCTCTTGCAGGAAGGACTGCACCCCATGCCAGGATGTGGCTGCAGGGGTTTTGCAAGGGGCGAGGGGTGTTGTTGGCAAGCTCTGGAGGCTGCTTTGCTCCATGATTGCAGCAGGCAGGGCTCGGGCAGTATCTGGCTGGTCCACCATCTCTGCAACCACAAACACTTTGCTCTGGTGCGCAGGATCAAGATGTGTACCAAAGTGACCATGGACGACTTCCTGACGGCGCACCACGAGATGGGACACATCGAGTACGACATGGCATACTCCGTACAGCCCTACCTGCTAAGAGGTGGTGCCAACGAGGGCTTCCATGAAGCAGTAGGTGAAATTATGTCACTTTCTGCAGCCACTCCTCAGCACTTGAAATCTCTTGACCTCCTAGAGCCAACTTTCCAAGAGGACGAAGGTAAATAAATGTATAAATGTTATAAATTGCATGAAAATACTTGAAGGCCTTATTTCATAGCAGAAGACTCTGTGTGTGAAGTGAGTGATCAGCTGAGAGGCTTCTGAAAATCTTACCCACTAACTTACCAGAAATACTATTTTTTTCTGAAATCACATCATGAGGCAAGGACCACTACTTTATAATGCTGATACGTAATTTAGAAACAAATAGCTAGCACTTCATTACCTTTGCTACTGAACTAGTCATCCCAAAATCTTCATAGCTCATTTAGGTGAGCCTCCAATAGTCTTTTCTGTTCAAATTGCGTGAATCTGTATATTTATTTAGCAGCTCAAATGAAACCGAAACTTTGAGATTTACATCTGACACGTAAGTGAATTTTGAGTGGACAACATAGGCAGGCTCTCATGATAACACAGTTTATCTGGCTTCCCTGAGTATTACCTTGTAAGGATAGAGATGTACCAAAGCCTTCAGCTCAAAATTTCCCAGAGACTAGAAAGGTTTTCCGTGGAGGATAACAAAATGTAAATGTCAAGGGGCTACATTATTTAAGAGGTAGGGGGAAAAGAAAGAGAGATAAAACTGTATACAATACCTAAGTGATCTTTTGTCACTGTTTTTTTCAATAATACTCTTCCTTCCACTTTTTCCTTATTGAAAATCTGTAATTTAAACCAGATGTAAGCATTAACTGTAAAAAGAAACAACTTTATCTGTCTAATCAAATACTAATTGCTACCATAACCATTACCTTAACTGCTTCTCTCTTCAGAGACTGAAATCAACTTTCTGCTCAAACAAGCACTAACAATTGTTGGAACAATGCCTTTTACTTACATGCTGGAGAAGTGGAGGTGGATGGTGTTTAGGGGTGAGATTACAAAGAAGGAATGGACGAAGCGGTGGTGGGAGATGAAGTAAGTTTGAGAAACAAATATGATTTTTTGCAAATGCACCTGAAAAACCAACCCTTCACAGTTACTCAACATACTGAGGTGCCTGTTCCCCCATAGGGCAGTATTTGTCTCTCAGGATGTTTCTACAAATCCTGGTAGAGTGCCAGCTAGAAACACCAAACATGGTGCAGGCAATGTCTCACAAGCCATGTATCTGCATTAGCACTGCTTACAGCCCTGGGCACTTCACCCTGCCTCTTGACAGAGTTTCTCCTTGTTTCTAATGTGAGCTTCTCTGATAAAGACATCCCATGGCCTTCATGTGGGATGTTCCAGATCCCAAGATCAGCATTGCCATCCTCTCAAAGCATGCCCCAAGACATCTTTGTAGCTTAGGTAGACCCCTTCCATCTCATCAAGCATATGCTCTGTTTGCTACCTGCCTCCTTAAGGACAAGTGGGAAGTGAAGTTCATCACAGTTGCCAGCCTGAAAAGCATACACAGTCTATCAAATATCTGTGCATAATTCTCTGATTTGTATTTTCTCCCCATTTTACTTGATGGCAAGTTGTCCAAAAGATTCCAGAGCAATGCTTTCCTTTCTTATGTATCAAGATACCACCTTTCTCAGTCAAGAGAATAGTTTCCCTGGCAAGGAATATCCAGAGGTGTCTTTTCAGATTATGTCCACCAGTCAATCTATTTTAAACACCTTGTAGCTCAAGATTTAAAAGCGGTTTGATTTGGACTGAAATCATAGAATCATGAAATTTTTTAGATTGGAAAAGACCTTGAAGATCATATAATCCAATCGTTAGCATAGCAATGTCAGGTCCAACACTAAACCTTGTCCCTCAGCACCTCATGTACATGTCTTTTAAATACCTTCAGGGATGGTGACTCCACCACTTCCCTGGGCAGCCTATTCCAATCCTTGATAACCTTTTTGGTGAAGAAAATTTTCCTAATGTTGAATCTAAACCTCCTCTGGTGCATCTTGAGGCCATTTCCTCTTGCCCTATCGCTTGTTAATTGGGAGAAGAGACCAATCCCCTGTTTGCTATAACCTCCTTTCAGGTAACTGTAGAGAGTGATAAGGTCCCCTCTCAGCCTCCTTTTCTCCAAGCTAAACAACCCCAGTTCCCTCAGCCACTCCTCATAAGATTTGTTCTGGAAAAATTTTTACCAGCTCCATTGCCCGTCTTTGGACACGCTCTGGCACCTCAGTGTCTTCCTTGTCATGAGAGTCCCAAAACTGAACACAGAATTCAAGGTGTGGCCTTACCGATGCTGAGTACTGGGGCACAATCCCTTCCCTAATCCTGCTGGACACTGGTTAATGTGAGGGCGGAAAAATGCAAAGAAACCAAACAAACCCCACACTGAAAATGGAGTCTACTCTCTAACAGGAACACAAACAGTGAGCCTTCATCAAGAAACAAAACCTATAATAAAACTTGACATAAGCAAGCCTCCTGACCCACTGTAAAAATCAGTCATCTTCAATTTATTCAAAAGTAGCAGAGATGTCAGAGAAATGGAGAATGACAAATTGTTCAGGGAAGATTATCACATCTCTTGTAGCAGCACCGCAAAGTTCTCTGCTGGAACAAGACCTTGAAATACAAGTTTATGGAAAATATTTCCATGTAAGCTTATTGCCATTTCCAGAATTTAGGACATGGGTTGTTTCCATAATACTGATCAGGAAACACATTTTTGGGACAGGAGAATAAAGAAAAACCTCATCTCCAGCCCAGTGGTGCAGCAGGCCATGCACATTTTGGATGACCCAAAGGTCTCTGCATGCACCTACCACGCACAAAAATGCAAATGTTAGTCTCCAAATGTTAGTACTTGGGATGGCTCAGGGCACAAGGTGTGTAGATTATTTCATACCACTAATTACTCCCTGGACACCTTGCTATCCTAAAAATCCCTTCCTTGCACTACCGGTATCAAAGCAGATTCTTTTCTGTAGTCTCCAGCTGTGGAGCAGGACTCATTTGGGGTTACTATGTGGATTTCTGTTTGAAAGTGAGAGGTGCCCATCAGACAATACAGAGGAAGATCAGAGTCAGACTTTTTTTCCTGATTATCTATTAACAGAAATTCTTTTCTTTTCTTTTTTATTTCCCCTTGTGTTTCTCTTTCATCCTCAGGAGAGAAATAGTTGGTGTTGTTGAACCAGTCCCTCATGATGAAACCTATTGTGACCCTGCAGTGCTGTTTCATGTGGCCAATGATTATTCATTCATAAGGTAGCTCAGTGTTTAATTCATGACTTATGTTTTGGGTTCAGAATAAGCCCTCAGTACCTAAAACATGTACTGGAGAGTCTGAGGACACGAACTTATTTTGTTTAAAGTCCTGACTGAAGGTCACTGATTGCAGTGGAATTTTTTCTGTGGCCGTCAGGGGCTGCTCCATAGCAATCTGTGAGCAGCAAGGAGACTGAGGAGCTTCATGATGAGCACAGAAGCCATCAAATTGGAGAGAGGACATCTGTATGAGATCCTTGACTCTTGGAGGGACAGCATGCCCTGGACCACTGTCACTTGGGCCACCACATGCAGTCCTGAAGCAACTATCTCTGGATGTCTCTCTGCGTCCCAGATGTCACATTTTAGAGGGCTCAGCTGGAGTGGAGAGTCAGGCCTTAAAAACCTTACTGGTTTATGTGGCAACAAACAGATTTGGAGCTCTTCTGCTGTGTTTGATCTTGGCAATTTGCTAAATCTGAGATGGTGTAGCTTACGTATATCAGCTGGCCTCCCTCCTGCAGTGCAGCCTCTCAAGCAGGAGCACTGGCTGACACAGCAGAGCTTTGCGAAGGCCAAGGGGTTGCAGGTTTCCTTGCCAGAAGTCTAACAAACCCCACACCTTCCTTCTCTTTGCCCTTCCTGTAGGTATTACACCCGGACCATCTATCAGTTCCAGTTTCAGGAGGCACTTTGCAAGGCAGCTAACCATATGGGCCCTCTCCACACATGTGATATTACCAACTCCAGCGCGGCTGGTCAGAATTTGAGGTAAAAAACCAAATTTCTCATAGGTAATAAATCAGAGCATAATAAAGCCTGATTCATCCTTGAAAGTGTGTGGAGTCAACAAGGTCACATCAAGAATGAACCTAGCTTGAAAATTTAGCATATATCTACTCAGTTTATTTTGACAATCTGACTATATTTATATCCACTGAGGATCTAAACATTAAAGGCTTAATTGCCCGTTAATGAGAAAATAATTTATTTTTATTAATAGGAATGATGGGAGGAAGGAGGGAATTCAGAAGCAAAAAAACCTGCCTTTGATACTGACTGCAGGTGGTTTTGCTAGATGACTAGATGGAATATGGCGATAACATATATTACCTCTTCTTCCACGTACACAGACAATTGCTCGAATTAGGCAGATCCAAGCCCTGGACTCAAGCACTGGAAAGCATAACAGGAGAGAAATACATGAATGCAACACCTTTGCTCCACTACTTCGAACCTTTGTATAATTGGCTGCAAAAAAACAATACTGGCAGATACATTGGTTGGAAAACAGACTGGGCTCCATGTACGTACAGCTTGTGGGTGAATTAAGGACACTCGATAGTCCTCACAACCCTTGACCAGCAAAGTCTCTTGTAGCTGTTGAGGGCTCTTCTCCCTAGGGAAGCAGTGTTATGAGAAAGACACACCAAGCAGGAAGTTTTACTCATGGAAAGGCTTCCTCATGGCCAAAGCTGGAGAAGTCAGCACACTTGAGGTTTGTCACAGCCTCACCCCGTTATGAGAAATAGAGCACTAAGAGTGTGGGATGGCTGTGCAGAGGGAAGAAAGACCAGAGGCTTGGACTTGCATGAGGCTTGCCTGAGAGCCATGTGCATGTTCTGTAGAGCTGGGAGCCACCAGTCCTGGGAGCTAGAGGACTCTGAGCTGGGAGTGTAGGGTCAAACTGGTGCAGAAAAAATAGTTTGTTTTTTTTACTGTTATATACTAGTCAAAGAAAGGAACTCAAGGGAAGGAAAAGGAGTAGACCGTGGAAAAATGCATTTTTCAGCCTATTGTGGTGACACCAAGTGTTGAAGCACCCAGGTTATATGCATGTAATCACTAATGTACTAGAGAGCATCGTAACTTTTACAGTGCTGTACCAGTCTCTAACGTTGGGATTCACCTAACCAGACACCAACATCTGCATCTGAACTGCTCATTCCCAGTGTTGAGAAAGAGGCATTTCCTTCAGGAGATGTCTAAAGAAGACGAGAGGAATGCACCTGAGATGTGCTTGCACTTTTGTCTACTACAAAGCCAGACTGGGTGACTGACAGCTCAGATGTGGATGTCTGCAGCAGAGGTGGATGAAGAGAAACAAGATCAATTGGACCAAGCTGGCCAGGGAGAGCAGGGGGATGTGTAAGAGAACTCTAGCCATCCCAGCATTTCCCAGGGACAGACTTTCTGCTGCTGCAGCTCTGACACAGCCCTTGTTTCTTTTTAAACCAGATTCTGACAATGCCATAAAAGTGCGCATCAGCCTGAAGTCAGCGCTGGGGGACCAGGCGGTAAGTGCGTTTGCGCTGTGGCACTCCTTCCATCGCTTGTGCAGCAGAGATGTCATGCTAAAGGCTCTCAGAAAATCACAGAATCACAGAATTGCCTAGATTGGAAAAGACCTTTTAGATCATTGAGTCCAATCATTAACCTGACACTGAGAAGTCCTTGACTAAACCACATCCCTATTGCAATAAGGCAGGGTATAGCTGATCTTTGTATCTGAAGAGTGGCATCAGGTCAGGTGAAGGTTTATCACATAAAAGATGTCTCATCTGAGTTTGTGGTCAAGAATCCTTCTACAATTAGTGGAGGATGACTCTCCAGGGAGTCATCCCACCCATTTTAAGAAAGACATCTCAGCTAGATGAGTTATTCTGTGGAGATACTGATCATGTTTTACCTGCCACAGGACAGGCCTGAAGGGCTAGAGTAGGGGAGCCCATGAACCTGAAAATTACTATATTTCTCCCAGCTATGCTGGTGTATTTAAATAAAGCCCCTACGTAATTTTGTCTAATTTCCATTATCATGGCTATGATGGCTGCCTTTAGAAGTTATTATTAGAGCAGCTGCTTCACATTTAAATGAGGAGTTAAAGCAGAGGAGTTTGATCCCACCCTCTGTTCTCAAATGCTCTTGGCTTCACACTGAAACACTCCTGTCAGCATTCCTTTGTAGATTTTTGTTTGCCTGTTTGCTGTAATCTTTCCAGGCCCTGGTATATTCAGCTGCCTTCCTGCCCTCCAACCCTTACGCAGAGACAGTTCTGTTATTAAGATTGCAGGAGGCAGTGCAGCTGCTTCTGTTTCAGATGAGAAGGGCTTTCATTCCCAAGAGCTTGTGTGTTACCCTCACTTACACCAGCTGGTCCAATAAAATGCATTACAGCAACGGAAAAAGCTCATCAAAGCCAAAGATGGCTTTTAAGAATTTAAAGAGAGCATTGGCTTAGCCCGTCTACTTAGCCCAGGCTGAAAATTTGCTCCTTGTTCTTGCTGTATGTCTTTATGCTAATCTCACAGAGGCAGTGTAGAAGGCTTAAGTGCAGGCACTTCATTCCTGTTAATAGGCATTTTCACCTTGCAGAACATTAGTAATTTTCCAAGAATGAGTATGTCATCAGGCAGGTTGTTTAGACCTGCATGTCGGAGCCTGTTGGACTAGCAAGGACACAATGCCATGGGCTCATTTTTCATATGAATTTGCTGTCACTTCTATCACTCTCTCACATGCAAGCCCCACTGGAGTTTTATTGCTTCCTAGACCGCTGAGTCGAGTAAGATACAATTCAAAACTGATATCAAGAGCACGAAAAGGTTCCATATTACAACACATTTATTAGTCATTATGGTTAATGTTTAGCTTAGTACCATTTTTATGCCTGCCTTTTGCCATCATAGTCTTTTGTTGTGCAATTGAGCAGCTGTAAAACAATCTCAGACAGATTACTTAATTTGAATTATTGTATGGATGGTATGATCCTAAGTTCTGAAGAGCAAGCCATGGATTTTCATCTTAAAACCAGTCCTCATAACTAACTTCTAAGAAACCTTTTCCATTCAGTAGATTTCTGCCTCCCCCCAAATTTCCTGTACCCTGAGCTCCCAGGAATGTGACTCTGAATGCTGTCATGCCAGCAACAGGTAATGGTATATGCATGAACTGACACAGAGGAAAACTGGCATAGGGTGAGCCTTGGGCAGGGGTCTCAGACCGGCTATGCAGAGCGATGCGTTTTGGCTGCTTTATGTGGCTCACAGCACGCATAAGCTGGGAACCTGGTGCAGCTGTTTGTTTTGAGATGTATTTTGAGCTGCTTAACACTGTTGGGACAGCAGAAAGCATTCTGACTATGTCAGCAAATCTTTTTGTTTCTGCTCTTTAGCGCCAGATGGAGCAGAAAGGGAAAGATCCCACCTCTTCTGCTGAGGGAGAACTGGGGCAGGGGGGCAGCTCCAGCTGCATATCTCAGCTATGTACCCTAGCTGAAGTTTCAATAGCCAAAAGTTCTAACAAATTAACCAGCTAGACTTATAGATGGGCTTATACCAGCTGCACCAGAGCGTGTGCTGCTGCAATTACCCTGCTAATTGTTTTCAGGCTGATGAGATTAAAACTGCAGTGTGGCATCACTGGATCGTCAGTGTAGCTGGTGAGGCTGAAACACTCAAGGCTTTGCTTCAGCTAGGGCTTTATGAAAGTGCCCTCTCAAGGGAAACTGCTAAGAGAGCCCTGCTG
>NW_009714387.1:30103-31234 GCF_000703405.1 Apaloderma vittatum
GGGGTCTGTCTTATTTAAAATAAAGAGTTCCAGGAGTGTCAGTCCACTGACCACTGCTTGAAAACGAGACCCATCTTCAAACATTAATTCAAAATTTCCTAGTGGATCAGTGTCATACATGTGATTACATTGTAAAAGGCTGGCTCATAAGGCAGCATTAGAGAATAGAGAGCTGTCAGCCTGCCGGCATTCAGACGTATTTTACAATGGAAAATCCTTTTTGAATTAGAGGCCAGACTTACACTGTATTTTAAGTGACACATGGGATCTTGGAGGCAACACGTTGTAATAGAGCAGAGTTGCTTGGCAAAGTTCATTTCACTCTGAAAGCAAAGCAGCCTCTGTAACTAACAGCAAGCAGCAAAGTAGGTTTCTGAGATGCCTAGGGAAAGCGTGTGGGAAGTCATTACTCAAACACAGATCAGAAGCCAGCCAGATCCTTCCCATCCACACAGCCAGTAATGGTGTTTATAAAGGTACTTGAGAGGCACAGCGGCAATTAAAATACATTAGACAGAAATATATGCTACGGAAATGAATAAATGATTAAAAAGCTAAGATGCTAAGTACAGAAAGCAGTGGCAGGGGAATCAAGCTTAATTAGCTCCTTGGGTTTCTTTTTTTTTTAAAAAAAAAAGCAGCACTGCAGAGCCTAAAGATGTTGGGGGATAAATGAAAAATGGAGAACTCCCCTGCAACAGCATGGTGTAGGCTGTGCCAGCTGCCGGAGAGACAACAGTGGTTATCAAGGAGAAGTGCTGCAGTGCAGGGCTCTGCCTGCTGTTTGGCGAGCAGGAGAAAGCCGAGGGCATTTGCCAAGGCAAAGAGGTGACTGACAGCCTCAGCCTCGGCTAACGGGAACAGCCCGAGTTAAAAGCCCCTGCCCTCCCGACACCACAGGCGCTGCTCTGCCAGCCGTAGTTTTGGGTCACCTGAGGGTTTCCTGAGGAAATCCTAGTCAAGAAGAGGACAGGGTTGAAAAGCATGGATGGGTTTTATAAAGCCTGTCATGGGAGAGCTGCGCTTCTGCCATGCCTTCCTGAATGATACTCAAGAAAGTCAGGAGCCATGTAAAACTACCACTGGCAGCATTTATAGACATTCCTGCCACGGTACCGTACAGACAATCAA
>NW_009714387.1:31265-48999 GCF_000703405.1 Apaloderma vittatum
CTGCTCAGGTACCATAAAGACAATCAAACCTAGGCCTTTGGAGGATAAAAAGAAATTTCCAGAGTTCAGATGGGAGTTTTCTCTTCATGCACATGCAGTGTTGCACAACCAGGCTGTATTATCAGCTCCTGAGGTGGTTTTTGTCCTCTGTTCGGCTCTCAGTTCCTGCCCAGAGAAGCTGGTGTTGGCTTCCACTGCAAGTAACTTTGGACTCATAAGGTGGGCTGGGAGGAGCCTGCACACAGGCAGTGCATTTTATTTTTTTTTTATCACCTGTCTTTTCTTCTGCCTGCTGCAGAAACACTGGTGCAAAGAGTTTTTTTTCCGAAAAGAAACTAGCTCCAAACAAAAATCCAGCTCCTCAAGCATATAAACAAGCCACCTTCGCACAACAACCCCACTCCAAAGTTCCTCCTCCTTCAAAGAACAGGTCTTCAAATAAAAGAATGTGGTTAAAACAAGATCTAAATTATGAAATCTTTGGACTACACAGAGGATGCACAATATTCAGTAGGCACAATGTTGCTCCTCCTGCCTTTTCTCCCTGTAAGGCAGAGAGATGGGCTGAGACTGCACCATGTAAAACCCCACAAAAAGGTACCAAAATTGAAGAGGGACAGCATGATGTAGCATCTGAAAGCGGGGATGCCTGTTTGGTTCTTCTCCTGCAGAGCGCCCAGATTAACAGAGCTAAAAGGTTTGAATATGTTCCTGAAGTGTTATCATGGCACAAATAAATAATACAGAGGTGCATGCCAAGCATTGCAATTGCTATTTCTTTTCAGAATGATTTCTTAGTGTCAGATCACCTTCCATCTCTGATTTATTTCTCTTGTTCTGTTTCTGCAGTATGAATGGGATGAAAGCGAGCTATTCTTGTTCAAGTCATCCATCGCCTATGCCATGAGAAAATATTTTGCAGAGATAAAGCACCAGCAAGTTGACTTCCAGTGAGTGGTTTGCTTAATTGTGCCAGCTATGTCTCTATTGCTTCTGGTTCACTAACAGCACGAATTGGTGGAATTAATTGTGCCTTCTGTCAAAATGTGAGGTGATAGCAAACAACGTCAAACATCAGCTGCTTGTAAAAGGCAAGATGCCAGCTTGGCTATATGCTGTCTTTTCTCTTTACTCAGGAGTCTGAAGTTTAGGAGTAATGTGCTAAAGCTAAGTAACCTCAGTTCATGCAGAAGGCTTTGTCTCCCTGGGCTTATTAGCAGTAGCAGTAAGCCTTGAGGGTTTTTGCCTGACACCTATATGGGAATATCAGAGAAGTTACACTGATTAGAAGTAAAAACTTCTAACAAAGAATGTGTATGATACTGAAAATCCAAAAGGGTTTGGGCCAAGGAAAGATAAACTTGTGTATTTTAAAGCACTAGAATGCTGTGCAGACTTTCTAATCTTATCTTGGTTCACTCACAAACATAAAATCTATCATCAGAGATTGATTTTGCTAAGAAAAACAACCCTTTTTATTAGATCTCTTCAAAATTTTTCAGAAGCTATCTACTTAAGCTATTTGATATTACTTTATAGAACAGCAGTCTTGTAATAGCTAGGATCTACTCCCAGCAGAATACAAGGAAGAAGGAATTTTTTTTTTCACTTAGTACTTCATACATCACCTCATTCATGAGGCCTTGCCCAAACAGTCTCTGTTCCGCAGCTGATTCTATGCTTTGGGAAATTGCACCAAGGCACTTAGAAAAAGAAATTCTGTTAGGAAAACTGATTTCACTTCCCAGTCAATATCACTAGGAAGCATTCACTCAGCAGAAACTATCTCTCTGGAATTTCCAATCAAACACAGCTGTTCACTTGCCCAAATTTAAAGCTAATATAATCTCAACAACTTTAAAAAAAAATCTTTTTCTTCCATTCCGCATTCAGGATTACAGACATTCATGTTGGAGAAGTGACACAAAGGGTCTCCTTCTACCTTACTGTCAGCATGCCAGGCAATATCAGTGATGTTGTACCAAAAGTCGATGTGGAAGATGCCATCAGGTGAGATTTTGGTCTCTGAAGCAAAAAAAAAACCCCAAACCAACATCCATGTGAGAGGGTGGAAGTGAAGGCAGTGCTCAATTCAGCTGAGGCGGAAGGGGTGATAAGAAAGTCAGTTTTGCACTTAGGATGGAAATGGTGGTCATATAGAAACTGTTAAGACAGAAAGAAAACAGTCCATCTATTTGATGGTGTCTTGGACAACAGCCAATGTAAAATGTTTCAGAGGGCTTGTAAAGCTGCCATAACACACCTAATTGCATCATACCTTCCCAGAAAATATCATTGCTCAAATTTTAGCAGAAAATAGCTTATATTCTGGAATGTAGAGCACAGTAACAGTGTGTGCATGAATGTATGTTTTCTTCCTCTCATTAGTGAAAATTCAGTGCAAGAATTGCTGATAGTAAGGACTCCGTAATAATGATGTGTTTGATGATACAAAAAAAAAAAAGAGGTCAGAGTAGGAGCTAATTCCCACTTACGGGTATTCTATAGCACGGTACAACACCACTGTAATTCATTGCTGTAAAAATCATAAGTAAAACTGCAACTCTGCAGATAGTCACAGATAATGTACAGTGGGAAATGATGAGGGCACAAATCTGGGAAAAAGCACTGAGATAAGCTGGTGAACCAAGTGAGAAGAATATCACTATGAAAGTCACTGTCAAGTTAGTCCTCAAGAGAAGAACTAGAAGTTCAGTGAAAAATATGGCACAGAAAATACACCAGGGAAAGGGTTTTCAGGGCAGTGAAAAACACAAGAATCAAAACAGGAGGAGAATATAGGAGGGATTCAGGTGGGGAGATATCAAAACTGTGGTTTTCTGTCATATATCCAAGAAACCTATGGAAAATCAAGGAACTTACGGTAAAAAGAATGAGGAGCAAAATGCAAATAGAAAGGGACATGAAAGCTGTTTGCCTCATTTTGCTAAATGCTAAGACTGAGTTTAAGAGTTCATACAGTGTCTGAAAACATAAGTTAAGCTGCAACCAGTTAAGGGCTTGGGCTACTGTGGTTGTCACTCACCAGTCTGTGGCAGAAGGAGTATGGGTTTAGCACTACCTCCTGGGCAGCCTTTTCAGCTGAGCTGTTCAGGGAAAGCTTGGCACACTGGAGATTTATGAAATAACTGAGAGCTGTTTATTTCTTTCCAACAAGCATATGAAACTCTTTGAATTTGCTCTTAATGGTAGGATGTCTCGGGGACGAATCAATGAGGCTTTCAAACTGGATGATAACACGCTGGAGTTTGTGGGCATACTTCCAACCCTTGCCACGCCTTATGAACCACCAGTCACCATCTGGTTAATTATATTTGGGGTGGTCATCGGCCTTGTTGTCATTGGAGTTATTGTCTTGATCATCACTGGGCAGAGAGATCGCAGAAAGTGAGTAATATTTTGCCATTACGATCCTGATTGCTGGGAGATGTCTCGATGATTGAGCCATCAGTGCTTCCATATAGGCTGCCAAATCTAACTAAAACGAATTAAGGAATTAAAGCTTATTAACCCCATCCAGTCAACAGTGATAGCTGAAGGTTCACTCCCTGCCTCTCAGTGCATGGCAGCTTTGGCAGCTCAGTGCAATTTCCCCATCATCATCAGTTTAACCAAGGCAGCTGGATGCTGTGGCCAGGCTTCTGCCAACCCCACTGCAAGGGGGATGGAGGGGCCTGCTGGGAACACAGAGCCTTCTCCAGCAGCAGAGTTGTCCACGTTCACCAGCACCTACAGTTTTCAACAATTTTTTTGTAGGCTGTCCAGTAATATAATTTTCCTTAAATGTTATTGCATTAACAGCAATGTAGCTGGGTTGGTCTTCTATGTCTTTTCGTTACTGGGGTTTGATGCAGTTCCCCTTAAAACTGACACAATTTCTTTTCTATAAATACAGTAATGTTTACAGCAGGGGATTCTAGGACCACAAGAACTTAAACAGAACAGTGGCTCCTAATACAAAATGAATTTTTATTACAGGAGAGCAAGAGAGGAATGAAGCAAGAATAAACCCGTATGTTGAAGAGGGAAGAAGCAACAAGGGTTTTGAGCCATCTGAAGAGACACAAACATCATTATAGAAGATGTGGGTACATTAAGGGCTTCTGAGTTTTTTCCAGTTCACTTTTAACAATAGTGCCTAGCAAGGACCAAAACACTACGGATGTCATCAAACATAGTGTCTTCTGGTTGACCATTAATCTACTGGTTCCTAGACAAGAGCAACAAAATCTGCTGTTTATGGACTAGCTTAAAACCACACAAAAAGTGAAGAGATATATGTTCTCTGGCTTTTCTATGAATTATGCACATAATATTATACACTGTGCTGCTTTTCATAAGTGTGCTGCATCCAACCCCTTTTTTTCCTCTGTAATGAGATACAAAAGCTTGGAAGTATACAGTTATACATGGATCGAGACATAAGAATAACTCACAGACTCCTAATGCCATTGAGGAACACCTTGATCTTCCCAGAAGAAGACCTCAGGATTGTATCTAATAGACAGTGAGAAAAAAACCTGACCAGCAGAAGAACCCTAGCAATGAAGAACTCAATTTCATATGAAATAACTGCAGTTTTTGCACCTTCAGGAAATCTGTATCAATGTAAAATGGATACTGGATGAAGACTAACAAGCACTGGAACTTTGTTAGGAAGTTGTAACTTAAGTTATTTTTCTAACTGTTTGCTTGATAAGTATTGTAGAGACCAAACAGCCTATGGTCCCTCAAAAAAACCCCAACGACTCTGTGTGTTATGTTGTCATCTAAAAATGGAATAAACCTTCTCAACACTGAATGATCAAAGTTCTTTTTTTTTCCAGTACCTCAGCTATTGCCTTCACTATTACAAATACTGCCTTACAAATGCTGCATACTACAAGTACAAATTGCACTGTTACATTCAGGGGACAATAGACTGAGGCTTGGGAAGGTCGGGTTGCACCTGCAAAAGAAAAGCTGTTCACAAGGAGAGTAGTGCAGCAAAGGAGCAGGTTGCCTGCTCTGTGCTGTGGGAGAGGCTGTGGGATCTCCACCTCTAGAAATGTTGAGAGCTCAGGTAGATGAAGGTATGGCTGATTGAGTGGTGGAGACAGCCTCACTCTGAGTAGTTTGGCTAGATGATCTCCAGAGGTCCCTTCCAGATGGTGTTTCTGTGATGCTGTGTCTTGTAGGCCCTGTGCCATACCTGTCACTGTTCTAGTGCAGTTGTTCTGTACACATCAGGGTCACTGAAAAGCAGAATGTGTCCTGCTTTTTGACAAAGAGCCAATAGGAAACCCGAGTCTGCCTGAAAATTGTTCAGCAAATCACAGACTTTTAAACTTGTGGGCCCCCAAAATTATCAGAAACTGTAGAAATCAGTCAAATATATACCTGAAAATACATACAGCTTGACTCTGTGGGCTCACAAAACACTATCCTAATGCTCCACACTCATTTCCTAATTAAGAGACAAGACCCTTAAATGAGATTGAAAACTTTAGGCAGATGATGCCCTTTAATTGCAAACTAGACAGTAATGTAAAAGAATGAAAATAATTTTTCTCTAAGTTGCTTATCTGTACTACATGTGCTATTGCCATAACATCCCCAAATCTTTGTACTTTAGCTGAACTTTCAAGATAAATAATTCAACTGTATGTGGTCTTCCCACTTACTGTGCAGTAACGGAAAAAGGGAAAGGCAAAGCTGGAAACAATCAAATAATGTAATTAGTCATGCCAGCCATCTTCAGATCTGTAGTTAAGATTAACATTTCCATTAAGGCAAGGCTTTCATTTCAAAGCAATTAATTTTAAAAGCTGTGCTATGAATCAAGAAACACCGCTCAGAATTGTCAACACATAAAGCCACTGAAAAATACAGCAGTATGTTGGAAGAACAGAAATAAAAAGAAAACGTTTATATTAAAAAACATCAACTGCATGCATTAGCCCCAAAAATGCCTCACACCCTTTGTTCTGGGGTGGCGTGCACCCTCCTCTCATATTCTATCTGTGTCAGTGGTCCCTCCTGACTAAATCCCTGGGACAGTGCTCCGTGGCCTGGCCTGATGCACAGGCAACGTAGAATCATGGAATTAGAGAATCATGGAGTCATGGAATGTGTTGGGCTGGAAGGAACATTTAAAGGTCATCTAGTCCAACCCCCCTGCGGTGAGCAGGGACGTCTTTAACTGGATCAGGTTGCTCAGAGCCCCATCCAGCCTGCCCTTGAATGTCTCTGGGGAGGGACCCTCACACTGTGTTGCACCTCTCCCTCACGTGCAGCCTCCTGTGGCCCCCCTAAGCCTGTCTGCTTGGGTCCCCATAGCCAGTTGCATGATCCCAAATGCTGCTTTCCCTCAAAGACAGGCACGGGGCCCCACATAGGCAAGGATGCCCTCCGCTAGCCTGCTGGCACTACCGGGTCTGGGCGACACCAGCAACTCCAAGTGCTGGAGCCTCTGATGGGCCATGGATCTTCCTTTCTTTCTCCCATCTTCCCAAATGTCTTCACGCTGAATTTCTTACTCCTTAGGGTGAGGTGAGAGCAGACTGGAGGTGTAGAAGGGTCCCTGCTAGGGCCAAGTCAGCTCCCAGCAGGGAAAGGGCAACCAGACACCGCTTAGACTCTTAGAGACATCACGCACAGAACTAGCTAAAATATAAGGAGAGAGGAGAGAATTTTTCAGACCTTAATTTATTTCAATTTATACATATTAGATCAATGTTTTACAAATGTCAGTGTCTAAGTTTAGATGCCTCATAGTTAAGTAGCTTCAGATGGATTTGGTATCTCTAGACTTACTGAAGTTATCAATTTGTGTAGCACTATGCACATTTGAAAGTTGGGTAACTCTTATTTAAGTGTAACATCAGGAGCCAAATTTCAGCTCCTCTGTAGTAAAATACATGGCTAAGCAATTATATCAATAGCATTTTCAGCTCTCTAACTTTTTGCTCTTCAAATTTTACAGGCGTCAGCAAATTTACTATTTACTACTGCAATGATTATGGAATTCTGCATAAAGTCTTTTTTTTCCTATTTTTACCTGTAGCAGGAAGAAATAACAGTCTAGCAGACACCTTATATGTTGAAAGTTGCAGATATCTTAGATATGTGGCTTAGATTAAATTCCAAATCAAATGTACACCCTGAGACTTGAGACAAAAGTCAATAGCATTGGTAAGTAAACTGATACGGTATTTTCCCAGTAGTAATTTCTAAGCAATTGAAAGCACGATCTTGGCTATTTACGTAGCTGTCACTTGCAGTTCTAAATTTGACTTGCAGTGTCAGCTTCAAATGATTGCAAAGATAAAACATTCAGATGACTTATGATAATCAGAAAAACTAATAGACATGTATTTCCCTGTTTACTTTTCCAGTTAAGGCCAAATAATGACAGCTTGGAAGCACTGATGGAGTGTACACAATTGGTATATGTACCTCAGTGTCTGAGAAGTCTTTTGAGACAGTACTAACAAAATGAACCATTCTTCCATAGCATCCTTCCAAATTCTGTCACGTACAGAGTGTCACAAAAGCCTTCTCCATATGCTTCTCGGTCAACTCCCTCCTTAAATGAGAAGGGTGCTAATATATAGAATAATAAGGGTGGCTAATGTCAGGCAGATTTTCAGAGGATAGGTTATATGAAACCAGTATGCACCATCATCTGCTTCTGAATCTTCTTTTTCAAGCTCTGTTATCTTCTCTCAGTGCCTCAAAAAATGACAAAAGCTGATAAAAGGCAGGGCGCTTTTCAGGTAGCTAAATGAAGCAAAGATGATAGGTATATTTAATTTTGAAAACATTCAGGACTGCAATTTGCATTTATTTTTCTTGACGTTAACATGCCGAAATATGTAGAGACAGTGATGATTATGAAAAAGAGAATTAAAGCTACTTTTTATATCTATCTTATGTTATGATAATATTCTTTCTTTGCATTAACAAATTCAAGCCATTTTTCTGATTTTTTTCTGATAATTATAGCAAAAATCATCCAAAATATCACTGTCGTTTCATGGTACCACCAATAATGTGCCAAACAGTTCCTATCTTATATTATGATAATCTTCTTTCTTTCTTTGCATTAACAAATTCAAGCCATTTTTCTGATTTTTTTTCTGATAATTATAGCAAAAATCATCCAAAATATCACTGTTGTTTTATGGTACCACCAATAATGTGCCAAACAGTTCTTTGTTGCTAGTGAGAAACAAGTCATGGTCCACAGACAGCTGATGAAAATTTGGATGAAGGTGGGTAATAAATCAGAATAATTTGTGGCACAGAAGGTGCAGATCTCTCAAATAAGATGAGCATTTGACTTAAAACTCCTGCAAGATTCACAGATGGGGTAACACATCCTTCTTATTCTAAGGGTAGGATTATTCCACACAACTTTAGCTATCTAAAAAGATAGAGCTCTCATCTACACTTTTTATTTGAGATCTCTGTATAGGACAGCAGATATCTTATTCTGTGGTGGCTAATATAGAAGGGATAAATAAGCATGGAGAGATACCAGTAATGGTCCTGTAATCACGTAAGAAATTTAAGCAGTTATCTTAGCTCAGCACCTGAATTTTAAACCATTAAAATTAGGTGAGAAGAATCTCATCCTGTACATTATGTTGATGTTGAATGGTATTTGACTGTTATTTGCTCAAATACATAAGAACTGAGTCAATCTTCCATTATGCCATGTTTCCTGTACTAACAATGTCCTGGACTAGACTGCTATACACAATGAGCTACATATAAGGAAAGGCTTTTATAAGGCATATTTTCCACTACGAACATTATTTCAGCTATAAACAGGGACTCATAGCAACTCCTATTGTTTTCTCCAATTTGTACATGCATACCTCATGCCAGCAGTTGTACATTATCTGGTAGATGATATCTGAAACCAGTTGCGGTCTGTAAAGTCTGTATCCTTGAGAAACTTTCTCAATCACCTGCATGTTATCATAAAGCTCATAGGGCTGCTTTCCTAAAGTGTACACCTCCCACATTAAGATACCTGCAAAAGTATTCACAGTATCAGAAGACAAGAAATAAAAGTCAAAGAATGCAAGATAACCCTTTTTTTTTTTTTTGCCAGAACAAGACACACATGCAACAGCTAACCCACCAGACTCTTTACAGAGAATATTGTCCAAAGAAAAGTCTGGGTATGACTGAGAAGTGTGATTCTCTATCCAAATGTAAAATAAACTACACTGCAAAATTATACTCATAAAATTAGGTTATGAAGTTAGTTATAGAGTATATTTAATGTGGACAATGATGGAGAAAACTCAAGATATAGCTGTCCATGGATTTTTTTTTTCTATCAAAACACATGCAACCATCTCCTTATATATATGTATGTGAGTGCTTATACAGAGAGAGAGAGAAGGAAAGCAAAATGGTAGCTCTGGGTATCTACATTTTAATAGAATAATAAGAAAATTTTTACTGATTATTTTAAGTAAGTGGGACATACACTCCTTTGGTATCAGAAATATTTCAAAACAATTATAGAGTCAGCTATATTATACTGAAGCAACAGAAACACTGAATAAAATAATAATAATAAATTCATACCGACAACTCTGCAAGAAACAATTTTTGTTGTACCTAAACATATGTGGTAATTATGCCAATCATAAGGTAAAAAAAATTGTGAAATATTTATTTCACAATGATATATAATACTGGCAGTAATGTCTGTCTTTTTAAAAGAAATTTATTGGATTTTCCCACAAGACTGGAGTGTAGTAGTGTCACAGTGGGATCAGAATAAAATAGTACCTGAATCTGAGCTTTCCCTGATGAGAACATTAAGAAAACAAGATTATTTGTTGTCTGACATCTGCTTTTGGGATATGAATATATTAGTTCAGTTCTTTAGCCCTTTAAAGACTCATTAAACTCAATAAAGACTCTTTCCTTGCTTCCACTGCATCAATGGATAGTGTTAACATGAGAAAACATATTCTAAGGAAAAATAGTGTTTCTCATTGAAGTTAATACCAATATTGAATTTAACAACAATAAAGCCTGAAGTCAGGATTTTGTTGATAAGAGCAAAAAGAAAGCATATCACCAAAATATCCAAGTTCTGATTTAATCGTATATATTATAAACAGCTTGTAAAGGGTATGAATGAGCTGTTTCTCTAGCTGAAGCTAGAGATAAGAAGCAGCACAGTATTTGGAAACACTTTCATCTGCTTTATTCACCACTGTTCAATGTCAAGAACAGTGGATTGCCAATCTTTTCTCAACTTGACAGCTGGCAAAATTTTCCTACAAGAGAAGCAAATCCATATAAGTGGAATTAATGTCCGCACTCACAAAAAGTTCCCTTTCCTTTGGTACCTTTTGCAGACTTTTAGAAATGCTGAACAGACCCCAGGGATATGTAAATCATAGCTTGAAAAGCACTGAAGTAGAAGTTCCAATGTTTGAAATTCCTGGGCAGAAAGTGATCTGCAAACACATCTTATTTTTGCTGAGATGCAGAGTCCCAGATCACACAACTCCCTTCCACAGCTGGCTTATGCACACACAGAGCCCACTCTGACCTCTGCGACCAACAGAAAAGCTCTTTTGGCTTGGGCAGTACTGATTTATGGTCTAGACACATCAAAGATACTGTTTGGTTTACACTGCCAACAATTTACCATATTAAACACATATATAGCAAATGGGGAGCGAGCAGAGTTTCTGTGTGACTGAAAGAAAGAAATAGGGCTAAAAAATTCTGAAGACAGTAGGGCTTGGATGCATAAAACTATTAAACAAGAACATAAGCTGTAACTGCTTTTTATATTCTGTCAATGTGCAAAAGTTTAGCTTAGTAATGTGAGGAAATACAAACATAATGGCCTATATGCATACATATTTATATGTCAAATTCCATACATACCAAAGGCCCATACATCTGACTTGCTGCTAAATTTGGTGTAATGAAAAACTTCTGGTGCTGACCACTTCACTGGAAACTTGGTTCCTAGTGAACTTATATACAGATCATCCAGAACATACCTATGAGGCAAGAACCAAACTTGATTGTTACTGCATTACTGTGAAATAGTTTACTGCTTCTTCCTTGTACATGACAATGTTCCTAAGAAAAGCCTGAACAGAGTCCCAGTTTTCTGAAGGATACCTGATAGAGACATTAGCTATAAGCTACAGATCATTGCTATCAACTTATTAGAGAAATAACACAGAATTGTAGAAATAACTGTTGTAAGGTCATCTAGCCCAGCCTCCTGCTCAGTAGGATTACTCCCAACATCAGATCAGCCAACTCTTAAAAGTCTCCAAAGACTACAATCTTGTAGTCTTCTGGACTGGCATGTTTCACTGTTCTACCATTCTCCTGGGGAAACACCTTCTCTTACTCTCCAGCTTGAACTTCCCAAGCTACAGTATGTGTCCACTGTTGTACCAACTGGCACTGATAGAGTTATTTGGCTTCATCAGCTTTGTAATTGTAAGTAGCTATAGGAAGCTTTTAGATCCCTCTTAGCTTCCTCTTCACCAGACTAAGCAGCCTGGTCCTCTCACCTTCTTCTCAGAGGATATGTTCTACAGACTGCTCATACTCCAGCTTCTCTCCATTGAGGCTGCCGATTAATAAATATGGCCTCAAATTAGGTGAAAAACTTCTACACAAAGTTAATTCTGAGATTTCTTTAGCAAACATGACTAGTGAATCTCTCAGCTGTGTTTGGCCTTTAAGCTAACTTTCTGAGACAGCAGAATGACTTTATTTAAACCTCAAAATAGCTTGCGGTTATGTATTGAGTTTGTATGGCCAGGTTTTGGTAGCAGTGGGGCTACAGGGATGGCTTTTGGTAGAAGCTGCTAGAAGTTTCCTCTGTGTGTGACAGAGCCAATGCAAGCCTGCTTCAAGTTTGACCTGCCATCAGTCAAAGTCAAGACCATCTCAGTGATGGTGGTAGAACCTCTGGATGACATATTTAAGAAGAGGAAAAAAACCTGCATGTTTTGCAGCTGGAGGGAGGAGTGAGAATACGTAAGAAAAAAACTCTGCAGACACCAAGGTCAGTGAAGACTTGGGGGAGGAAATGCTCCAGTCACTGGAGGAGAGATTTGCCTGCAGCCCATGGTGAAGACCATAGTGAGGCAGGCTGTCCCCCTGCAGTCCATTGAGGTTAACGGGGGTGCAGATATCCACTGCAGCCCATGAAGGACCCCACACCAGAGTAGGTGGATGCCCAAAGGACACCATGACCCCATGGGAAGCCTATGCTGGAGCAGGCTCCTGGCAGGGACCTCTGGACCTGTGGAGGGAGGAGCCCGTGACAGAGCAGTTTTGCTGGCAGGACTTGTGATCCCAGGGGGATTTTGCTGGAGCAATCTGTTCCTGAAGAACAGTCTCATGGAAGCAACCCATGCTTGAGGAATTCATGAAGAACTGCAGCCTGTGGGAAGGACTCGTGTTGGAGAAGTTCACAAACAATTGTCTCTTGTGGGAAGGACCCCACGCTCAAACAGGGTAAGAGTGTGAAGAGGAAGCAGCGGCAGAGACAACATGTGATGAACTGACTTCAGCTCCCGTTCCTCATTCCTTTGTGCTGCTGGCAAGGAGGAGGTAGAGAAAACTGGGAGTAAAGTTAAGTCCAGGAATAAAGGAATTGTGGAAGGAAAATGTTTTAAGATTTGTTTTCATTTTGCATTATCTTACTCTGATTCAACTGGTAATAAATAAGTTAAACCAATTTCCCCAAGTTGAGTCTCTTTTGCCTCTGATGGCAATTGCCGAGTGATCTCCATGTCCTTATCTTCTTGCAGGAACCTTTCACTGTATTTTCTCTTCCCTGTCCAGCTGAGATGGTGCGTAATAAAGCAGTTTTGGTGGGCACCTGACATCCATCCAGAGTCAACCTACCACTGGTCATTGGTAGAAAGGAGACACAGAGAGCTGTGTCACACCCTGTGTCTTAACTTTTCTAACAGCCAGTGCTAGTTGATCAACATCGGTATACTGTACATATACATGAACATTGTAGCTTCGCAAAGTTCCCAATTCTTTTACTTACCTGGTCATCCCAAAGTCAGATACTTTCACAGTAAGATTACTGTCAACCAGACAGTTCCTAGCAGCCTTTAGCAGAGAAATGAGAAAAGAGATGAGTGGAAAAAACACAAAGAGCAGAAAATAATGTCATGCCTTGGTAATTTGCTAATAATAATTTCTGTCTTCTGGCATTTCAATGAAAAATGACATTCTTTGATTGAAGCAATTAAATCCTACAGTTCCAAACTGTAAGAGAAGAGTAAGTAGCTCATTTCAGCTTTGTGTCTTGATCAAAAAACATTCTTTACCATTATCCTAGATTTTTATTTACAAATAAGTACATTGAGGGACGAGAAAAAATAAGTGAGAAACCCACATTTACCTAGAAAAAGAGCAACAGAACCAGAAACTAAACCCTGTCCTACTTCAGGTTCCTTTTCAGTAGCGTCAGAATTTACTAAGGCATTAAAAAGTGAAAAACATTGATTGGATTACTTACAATGCACTATAGATGCTGTGGAGAAATGAAAGGTGATTTTAACATCTTGATTTATGAAAAGTTCAGTATAAGCCTAACTCTGCAAATGAACACTTGAGAAAATTGAGAAAAACACTTGAAGGCTGTATTCTCTGTCTGCATGCTTATGAATTTCTGTGACACAGTTTGCATCTACAGTTTTCAACCTGAAATCAAGCTTGAGTTTAATTTCTATTTTCCCATGGTGCACAGCCAGGTGTTGGGAAATTGACTTTATATTCACAAGTTGAAGCCTGCTACTTAGGTTGTCTGATATCCATGATTTCTGAATCAGGGTGTGAAAATTGCTGAGGTATGGATTTAATAATTTGGTTCAAACATTCAGCCAATTCTTTGAAAACAACAACAAAAAAAATACCACCTGAGGAGACTGTACCCCTATTGGAAAATCAAGCAAGTCTGTAACATAAATTGTCACAAATCTTCCAACTTATTTTTGTCTAGAGTTAGAAGGCAAAATATTGCTACTGACTCCGAAGCATGATGCACCAGAAATTTTGTTAGGTTTACTTCTAATAGGCCAATAAAATAACAGCTTATTTCCACAAAGGCAGCATTCTTGAATGCTAAATTTTGCATTAACTTTCAGTTAAAGTCCTTGGAAGGCCTGATCCTTTCATCAAAAACAACTTGTAAGACTTTCTTGAAAACTGGCAGATAATTGAAAGGGCTAGGTAGCTGCAGACTTCCAAGTCCTGCTCCTGCTTGCAATGCACCAAAGTAAATTCCAGTTTATCCTAGCAGTGTTCACACTTATTTCATAAGAGAAATAGTTCCCAATTAGAGAAATCCCTGACTCACTAAAAACAGTCTACAGGACTCAAATCTTTAATGTCTCACTGCTTTCTCTTGGATGACTATGGCATCATTGAACAGAACCGTTTACTTCAGCAGACTAATTTTACAAGTGGATTTCTGCTTATGAACTAGAGACCGCAAGTGCAGGCAGCATAGTGCACAGCTCAGCTCTGAAGTAGAGCGTGATAGCTTGGTGGTGGTGGTGGTAACACGTGCCTTTAGTGCTGCTCACCCAGGGCTGCCGTGTATTGAGCCAGCTGTGAGGTGTGTCTGTTCAGCAGACCACAATGCTTTTGGGAGCAAGGTCCTGAGGGATAGCACTGCCTAAGGCTAGGTCATCCCTCCACCTTCCCCGTTCCACTCCCCCCGTGGGATAGCTTACCAAATCTCTATGTATGAACTGACAGCTCTAACAAACATCGTAACATATTTCCAGAAGCTGAAGGGGTTGTAGGTCCTTCCCGTGACTCCTTAAGTAGCTAAGCAAACAGCCATTAGGCATGTATTCCGTCACTAGATAAATGGGATACGATTTGGAGCATACACCATACAGTCGAACAAGTTTGGGATGATTAAGTTTCCTGAAATAAATAAAAATTAAACAATCAAAGAATAAATGGAGATTCTTGTGCATTTCTTTAAGTTCAAATGTCCCTTTAAAAGAAGAACTGAGTGTCCTTCTGCTAATTACTTTGAAACTCAGTATTGATGACAATAGAAAGAAGACTCAGTATTGATGAAATGAGAACTTTATAGTCAAAACTTGAAATAGGATTTAGTAGTGCAAAAGCGCAATGTTATAGATAGGACAAAATAGATCTGAGTTTATGGGGTGGACCTTAAACATAAAGATTTTCCACCAAAGCCATGTTGCAAAATTTTCTCATTGACAATCCTGATCATATCAGATAGTTAACTACCAGGAATGTAGTGCAGTCCTTCAGGATAAGAGGTATACAAAACATTATTGAATTTGTATACTTCTATTATCATCTCATGGAATTGTACTGGAGATTCTAATATCCTTATCTCTTTGGAGACCGAGACTAAAACTTCAAGTCTCAAGTTCATATTTCTTGCATTTCTCAGTATTGATCTGTTTCTCATTCCTACCTGCAGGGTGGAAGGAACAGCTTTCTAACCATTTCTGTAGAAATGCTAATGAAGTAGAGCTTTAAATGACATATGTGGAACCTCTGAAATTGTGGGAGAGATATTAATTTAAAACTTTGTAGATGACCACATCAATCTTTGTGAAGTTCTTTTGGTAATACTTCAAATATCCCATATGGCTACGTTTTCAGCTTGTGCCTAATGTACCCAACGCTACTTAATGCTATTTTTAAGATGAAATTATCTTTCCTGTGTGTGCTACACATTACTGATTAATGTTTGGAGAGATCATTATTTCCAAATAATGAAGCAATACCATAGCTTACATCATGGTCTGAGCTTCTTCTATGAATTCATCTTCTGACATCGCTCCCTCTTTAATCATCTTTATGGACACATCATATTTTTCTTTCCACCTCCCCAGATGCACCACTCCAAACTGACCTCTCCCTAGCTCTCTCAACAGGACAATTTCTTCTCGTTTCAGCTCCCAGATTCCTAGTGGGACAAAAAAAATATTTAACAACAAAAAAAAAAGACTAATGCAAGTGTGGCACCCTCCCCGCACGCAATGCTGTTCTCTCTGTCGAGTTGCAGAGCTATGAACCACTGAAGAAACATACCTGCCTCTTAGCTTTGTGTTTGAATTATGGAAGGACACTATATTTCCTACAAGTGTTGTTTATTATCACTTAGGTTTAGGCCTTATAAATAGATCTGAAAAAGATTTATGCATCAAATGATTATACATTTTCATGTAGGAGATTACAGAACAAGTATTACGGTGCCAGGTAATGTGATAAAGGGAAAGAATGACCATGGCTCAGATGTGCTGGGTAAGAAAGCAAGCAAGGTCATGCACAGTTGATATAAGAGTTGACATTAAATGCCTTTAAAAGGGTACAACATAAAATTTGATATAAAATGGCCTGGATTTAGACATACTTGTGGGAAGGGATACCGTTTTTCTTAGAACCGTAGTCTCAATACTACACTGAAAAGAGGAAACTACAGAAGGAGCTACTGACTGAAAGGCACAATTTCCCAAATTCTCACATTGCCTCTTGCATGAACAAATGGAAATGGCCATCAAAGATTCTGTAAGCTCTTGCAAGCCTGGAAGCAGTAAGTCATTATTTTCTGGTTATTTCTTTTCTTGGTTGCCAAGACTAACACCAGTTTCAAAAAGGATAGTTATCTTCATACCATTTCCTAATGAAGCTGTGGATGGGACTTTATTTACTTGTGTAGACACTGCATGCCGGAGCCTTGTCACCATACCTACAAAGAAAAGCTGTTAAAGGTCACAATATACTCATGAGTCTTGTGAAAACAAGGAAAATACAGGGAAGCAAATACCTCTCTCTCCCTGCCATAATACAACCATCCAGGTAATGATAGATATTCAATATTCGGTATTCAGCAGCTGCTGCATCACTTCACAAGACTGAAAGTTTTCTGTGTTTAAGAGCTAGTCCAGCAGAAGCATTGCAAGAAGAGGTAGTACAATACAAAAGAAGCGCAGCACAGGAAATCAACTGTATTGACTGTGAATATGTTAGATCAAGTTCTATCCAAACTCTCCCAAAAGATATTTCAATATTTAGAGTATTCAGTATTGGAAAAGGTTCACCATAAGGCTGAGAAACCCAGAAGCCTAAGCCAAAGTCAATCAAGCAGCATGAGCACATAGGATTACCGGCCGAGTTGTGCTGATGGTAGTGTATAAGCTTGGGAATTGATTCAAAATAGTAGTTTTCAGCAAGGTAGTACTTGTTCTCAGGGGTTTTGTGCACATGGTAATGCTTGACTGTTCCTTTTTTGCTTCTGAAAAACATCACAAAGTTCAGTACAAGTCAAATCCTTGCACAGCACCCTCTAGACCATGCATTTATAGATTAGTTAGTTGCTGAGTTAACCGCAACACTCCAGATGGCCAAATAACACAATATGCAGTAGATGACAACATTTGACTCAATCTGCTTTTCCTCCTTTAACACCTGCTGACCATGTCGTACAGGCTCCTAGTGCATTGGAGACTCCTGCTACATACTCTTAACGTAGTCTGGTGGTTAGTACTTGTCTCCCAAAAGTTATATCTAGAGCAAAAGACTTTCACATACTGCCCCTGGAATGGTTCTACATTTAATTTTGAACATCTTTCCATACTCTTCCCCTCTCCCTTCCTCTCTCCCTCCCCCTCTCCTTTCCCCTTCCCCTTCCCCT
>NW_009714388.1:0-2302 GCF_000703405.1 Apaloderma vittatum
AGAGAGATTTTATTGTAAAAATACAGAAGATTTTAATGAAAAGTTTTGCACTCTCCAGTCTCCCCTCTCTATGTATTTGCATGAATAGAAGAATAAAGCACAACTATTGTATTTCCTCTGGGGTTTTCATTAGGCAAAGTAAAAATCTAAATTAAAAACCCCCTGCCTTACATATCAAGCCTGAGGTCATGCTCAAGTACACAGTATTGAGACTACAATGCCATATTAATACCCAGGTCAAATGGATCAATTCTTCAAGATTGTCAGAGATTACTGACATCATAGATGACAATTGATACCAATCAATCCTTGTACACTTCAGATGGAAACTGAGCAGGGGTTCTCCCAGAAACATTGCATATGAGAAATCCCATAGGAAGTTACATAGCAGGTCAATAGGATCATGGTGGCCTCATGAAACCCTAGGTACATTGACAAAATGTATTAGACTGCAAAACTTCAACTACCTTGCATAATAAGAAGGAATGGTTTGAGGAAGGTATTTGCGCACTGACCATGGCAATTCTCTCTGTTATGACTTTGCTATTATGTGGTCTCTATGTTCTTTTCAGCACATAGCTTTTACACTCTTCTGATTTTAAAAATCCAACCCTCGATTTCCTATGGAAAAAACAGAGGAGCCTGAAAACTGAATTGACCATTTCTGTCTTCATCACAGCAAGAGTACGACAACTGAGAAATGCAGAGCATGCTGGTAGAAGACTAGATGCTAGTAATGAGCCAAATGAATCCCTGGTGTGACTTCACTCACTTCATTAGAGTTATCTCCAGGAGAAATTTGTCCCAGAGTACTGAAGACTCTCAAAGTTTTGAGCTGAAGAGAACAGCAGTGCATGGGAAAATCACAGCCCTTCCCTGAATATTTAAACTGGATCATGTATCCAGTGAATCCGATTCCAAATTATGCTTTCAGCTCGTTTTTGATACAGTCTCTTGAATCACTTTTACGCTTCCAGAAAGTGTTGCATGATCCAGCCAGCAACACGGTGCATTAATAAGCAATGAGCTATGCAGTCCTGTCAAAACAAGCTCATTAGTAAGTTGGCTGCTGGGTTTTTGCAGCCACTAGCTAAACTTTGGCAATATAAACAGGGGCACCTACAGGGAGGTCCCACAAGGTCTCTGTACTTTAAAAGATTTAAAAGGACTTATTTTAAAACATATAAATAGGATCCCGCATCAATTTCCAGCAGTGCAAGTAGAAAATTATTTTCCAAATGTCTCACAAAAGCTTTATTGCAATGATTAGGTAGAAAATTCTTCTTAAGTGATAAAAAAAAGGTAAATCCTGTAATATATACCAAAAAATGATGTCTGATATATTGTTAGCCTCATAAAACTTGATCTAGTTTTTCAGGACTGTAAACAAAGTAAGGCACTTTGATGCTCTGATGATTGAATGGCAATTAGAGGGCCACACAAGTTCATAATATATATGAAGAGCATAATGCATTAAAAGTCCCTGTTTATGAATAGCTCACTAATCGCTCCTCCAGTGACTCAACCAAGCTTGTCAATGAAAATTAAAGCGCACCAAGCTTAGCCTTTCTTTTCAGGACTACAAGGACATACCCAGACTACCTTAGGCAAACACTGTTAATTCCTGTCAGACACTACAGGTAACAAAGAGAACTGCTAGAAACAGCTAAAACATTCAAGACTAAAGAAATCCTTTCCATTACAGAAGTTCTGAATGTATTTATCTATCTTTGTAAATACATATACATGCATATTTTTAAAAAACCTTTATGCTTGATGAAAAGTGTTAAATTTTGTTTACTGATCATCAGCCTTGGAATTTCAGAGGCTGTGTTTATCCTTCTCAAGGGGCAGCAACCACTCACCGATATCACCTTAGAGTCATAGAATCACAGAATGCTTTGGGATGGAAGGGACATTTAAAGGCCATCTGGTCCAACCCCCCTGCAGTGAGCAAAGACATGTTCAACTAGGTTGCCCAGAGCCACCCAACATGAGCTTGAATGTTTCCAGGCATGGGACTTCTACCACCTCCCTGGGCAACCTGTTCTAGTGTTTTACCACCTTCACTGTGAAAGATTCTTCTTTATATCTAGTCTAAATCTATCATCTTTTAGCTTAAAACCAGTGTCCCTCTTCCTTGTGGGTCTCCTTTAAGTATTAAAAGATTGCAACAAGGTCTTCCTGGAGCCTTCTTCAGGCAGTTCAACCCCAGCTTTTCCTCATAGAAGAGCTGTTCCACTCCTCTGATCACTTTTGTGGACCTCCCCTGGACCCACTCCAACAGGTCCCTGCATTTTCT
>NW_009714388.1:2333-20853 GCF_000703405.1 Apaloderma vittatum
AGGTCTCCAAAGCTGGAAACAGCACTCTTTCCTACCATCCTACCTGCCATCTGCATCTAAAGGTAGTGCCCCAGTTGTTTCTACATCACCAGTGTACAGCAGCAATAATCTGAGTGGCTTTTGAAAGTGTCTGCTTGGCCAGGAGGGAGGTGAGGGTTTTCTTGCCTGCAGACTCTGCCTCCCCAGCTGCAGCCTTTGCCACCCGAAAGCTGCAGTGCCAGTGCTTCACCTACTACCCATCTGGAAAAGAGAGCTCATTTGCCACATCACCTCCACTGGTAAGTGCAGTGCCACAAGGATGTGGTGCTCGCACTCTGTGAGCAGACACAGCTTTTCTGAATGCATTACCTTTAGCTTGTGAAACTCTAATTAGTTTGTGGTCTGCCTGCTGTGGAAATCACTTCCCTCCACTAAAGAAACACTGCTTCAGCCTCATTACTTCCATTGCATATGTTACAATGCAATGCTTTTCATATAGAGACACCAGACATACTTGTCTGCAACAAGAAAACGTTGGTGTCTGTAACTAGTAGATTCCAGTTCATGATCTTTTCCCTGGGCCCTTACCCACACTGTTTCTGCAGAAGTAGTTCCATGTAAAAACCACTAGGGTAAAAAGAACAAGTGAAAATGATCAGCAGCAGAGGTCAGACTCTGGCCCCGTGTTTAAATACATACTATAGATTACTGTCTAATTCCTAGGACAATCAGCTGTAGAAAGAGGAACCAGGCCCTTTCATTTTCACTGAAGAACTTAGGTTCAGAAGTAGCAATATTCACTTTAAGACCAGAAATTCAAAGTACCCTTTTGAGAAAGACAGTCACTACTAATACTACTTTCTAACTGTGGGTCTGGCTGTAACACTGTGATGCCAGCAGTTTTTATACTACATCAAAACTGTGTAAATGTATATATATTTTTTTTCAATGGCTAGTAGTTTAAACCCTTGTATTTTTTTCTATTATGTAAACTTTCCCATTCACGTGACAGACAATTTATTGCAGCACTTCGATGGATTGTAATGGCTGTAGTAACTGTGCAGTTAAGTGCTGTTTCTAAAAAGTAGAACTGGCAAAATATTTAATGAAGCATTTGGCTTTCTGTATGACGAGATGAGAGCACCCGGTTGTATGCCAAATCAATCTGATTTTGCACAATATATCCATTCAAGCAGCAATTCTGGAGGCTGGAGAGCCAGAGGAGCTGAGAGGCTAGATTTTCTAGGCTGTAGAGAAAATACTACTTCCAGATGTAATTTCCAAGTACTAAGAAGTGTCATTTGTTCTGGGACACATGGATTTGCAGCATGATTTGGACAAATTCTGTGGAAGCTCTTCATTCTTTGCTGTAAGACAGCAAGAATTTTCTTTAACATTATTGCAGCTACTAAGGGTTTAACACTAAAATATCAATATTTAACACTGCTAATTCCCTAGAAAATGTATATAGTGCAGTCATTCTCTGCAAGGTGAGACACACAGATGGCCAACTGCTGAGATTGAGCAACTAGTTCTACATTACCTGTGCATGTTTCATGGAAAGATATTTTCCTCTGGATTTTTTTTAGGGGGTGAATCTGGCTTTGTTTAATGTTTCATTCTGGCCAATTTCCACCCCATGTTCAATTTCAAGGCAATTCATTTCTAAGCATTTCAAGAGCACAGAATATGACAGGGGCAATCTTTCATTAGTGTCATTAAGGAAAATATTACAATCATCACTTCATCCAGACAACAAAAATCCTCCATAAATTTCTCCCATAAATAGCTTTAAGAAAGAGCATCATTAAACTCTTAGCACATACCATTCTACTGAAGTAAGAGCTGATCCCAGTGGGTCCTGGATCCCACAATTATCTCAGGTTTCTAGTCCTGAATAATCAGCTCACTTCAGCCTGGCTTTGTTTCTTCATACAAAACTTCACTATGCATTGTAGATGTGCCTGGAAAACACTTGCAGAGTTCACAAAATCTGCTCTGCTGAGTGGAAAAGAAAAGCAGTGGGAAAGCAGCTGAGCTCTGACATCGTTGTGTTCTCCTTCTGGGAAAGGAGTAATAAACTATTGGGTTTAGAGGCACTACTGTTGTCACCTGTACTGTTGTTACCAGTACTTTTGTCACCCTCAGAAGTCTCTCTACGGCCAAATAATTATTAAATGATGTCATGGGATTGATATTATTAGAGGATGTCTCAAACCCTCCTATGATGCTGGAAAATCTTTCCCAATACCAGAGCACAAACTGGAAACATTCAGAGATTGAAGGCTGAGAAGAACAAACCTTCACAGCTTGAAATCAGAAGTTAGTCTCTTCTGCCAGTTGAGCTAGCAGTGCCGTATCCTCTAGCAGGAGAGCACTGAGCAGTGTGGGCAGAGGAAAACATGGCAACTCATAAGAATTAGTTCAGAAATTTAGAAACTCTATCTAGATCATGCCCACGGGACATCATAGTAATGTGGAAAGGGTCAACGTGTGACAACAGCAGTCACCAGTTACAGTGGCGTGCGTGGGCAGTGGAACATCTTCACATGCCACAGGCACAAATCCCAAGGAGAACCGAGCACTTGGCACAGGGACGAATCCAGTCAGACACCTCCCCACAACAAGAAATGACACATGGGTATGCTCCCATCAGCAGAACATCCTGCTTGCTCTACACGTTTGTTTCTTAAGAGTATCAGGAAGATTATATTAAGCGGCAAATACTGTTTGAGGCCACCCAGAACTGAAGCTGTATGACCCCTCCCCAAGGAATTTTCAAGCCAGACAACTCTACCGATGAGTATTAATGCCACCTTTCAGCTTCAGAGCATCGCTGGAACATGAACTGCAACAAGAAGGCTGCTTAGAAAGTCACTTTGCAGCAGCAAGAGCAGTGCTGTGAGTAAGAGGGACTCTGGATTTCGGCAGGAGTGTGACTGAGGCTACAGCTATGGCAAGGCTGAGCCAACTGCCCGGCCCCTTTAAGCAAACAAATAAAGCAAAACAAGATTTGCTTAGTGCTGCTACCTCTTGCTCTTTCACAACTCCTAGGATCCTTTTTTGTTGGTGGTGGTTTTCTTTTAATTGGAAAAGAGCTGGTATTTTTCATAGTCTCATAAATTTTTAAATAACCCCTGAGCTTAATAAAGCCTTTTCTTCTGCTCCGCGTTCATGACACCTGCATTTAATCAAGTCAAACACTCTTTTTTTTCCATCTTTTGCATGCCTCTCCTGTATGTGTTCAAAAGGACTTGCAGTCCCCTTCCTTTGACTCAATCCTTTATAACTGTTCTTTGCAGATACCATCAATTCAATGGTTGTTACTCAAGATAAGAACATTTCTGGATTTGAATTCTCAAAAACAAGCCATTGAAGACGTACCCATCCCAAGAAGGATGAGTTGTCTGGAAAACAGAAGATAAAATGCAAAATGTCCTGCAATAATTAAACTTTCACTTTGTTGCAGAAAAGACACGGAATTAAAAAGAAATCAAATATGGCTTGCTTTTAAATCCAACTAGCTAATTATTTTTTAAGAGGTTTAAGGTTCTGCTGCATTCTGAAAAGTGATTCCTTATACTTCTTATAAACATTCCTGACTGGAACAATCTGCAGAAATAAGGCAAAACTGCGTGGTCACTTCTGCAGAGTACATTGTTTTGGACCATTATTACAAAGACATTTTTCTCTGAAGGGGTCATGTTGCATATGTAAAACTAACATCATTGTAAGAAAAATTACAGGGGAACAGGCAAAAAAAAAACTCTCAGAGAAAAAATGGGATCTGATCTTCTCAATAATTACATTACAAAAATATTTAACTGAATTATTTGGCACATTGAAACAGATGCCCAAGGTAGAGAAACATGAGAGCCATGGGATAATTTCCCAGGGAGGCAGCTTAATTCCCTTTTTCTGGTATTTTCAGAAAAAAAGGCTAGACACAGCACAGTAAATCTACATGTGGGCATCACATAAAAGATGTTGCTGCAAATGAGGCAAACGATGATTCCTTAGTAAAGAGAGATCAAAAAAGAAGCAAATAGCGATAATTTAAAGCACTGTAGGAATAAAATTGTTGATTACTCTTCAAAATATGAATAGAACTGAAAAAATGGAATTCAATGCAAAACGAAACAAAACAGTGGCTACCTGTTCTCTGCTAGAGCCACCGAATTGAGTGGCTTGTGTACAACTGGAGAAGAAAACCCAATCCAAAGTGCAGAAGTAAATCACAAGGGTACAGAAGCATTTCATAAAAATAAGTTGAAAACATTTGTGTAACTGTGTGCAATCTGACTTGGTTGCTGATGTCCAAATGAAATGTTCCTTTAAATACTGTGAGCTGTGAGCAAGCAGTACTATTTTCTTTCGGAAGATACAGACCATTCTCCACATATATCCAGTCAAGTTACCAGGTTGCCATCAAAACTACAAACATCTCAGAGAGGACAAAATGTATAAAAATCAAAAGACAAAAGTTATGAAAAAATAGCATACAGTATTTCCTCAATCCTGCTTCAAACAGTCCGATTCTGACAACTGAGCTAAATTCAGATTCGCCTTACTTGAAATAAATAGGTCAAATATGGGAATAAAGTGCTTCTCATCATGTCTCCGAATTTGCCTTCCTTTCTGTCACCTTTGTCTGCAATACAAGATTTCTCACAAATACAGCTGAAGTGCTTTAGGAATTTTCTTGCTAACTGAATGAATTATAGCACAAAACAAATGACACATTTCTATGCACTCTCACATTTTTCTCAATCACCTGTTTCAGGATTGGCATCTCTCTGTTTAAGCCTAATAATGTCATAAATCATCACAAGAAAGATCTGTGGCTGTTATAATTTGTGAAACATTTTTTCCAGACAGTCTATTCTATTGGGGGTTTTTTATACATACATTAAAAAAATCCCAAACAAACCTTGATAAAAAAACTACAACATATGAACAAAAGATTTAAATCCTATCCCATTTGTTCCCATAAACACACATGGTCTTATTTGAATTTCATATTGGTCTAACTTGCATAGTTCCCATTGAATCATGATATACTGTGGTGTGAAATCAAAGCAGGCCTGTAATAGGTAGCTTAGCCAGAGGGGGCTAGCGAAATGCTAAAAACTTAATATCCATTGTCCATTTCAGTTCATCACTTGCATTATTAGCAGCAGCTGTTCTACTACAAACCACAAGATCCATTTCATCCTCTTTCTTGCAGAGGATGCTTGGTTTGAAGTTTATCCACCTGTTTATTTACAGGTCGCTTTAAAAATATCCTCTTCAACCATTAAAAGATCTGTGCTTCACATCATATCTCCAGCTACAATACTGTTCGTCCCATATAGTTTGGTGGCTCTAACAACACATTTTCAAAACATACATTTATTCTATGTTGTAATCATTAGTAAGGAACCTTTACTGGTCTATCCCACAGGTGAAACATGGGAATTCCTGCATCTGTTTTCAAACAAAGATCTTTCTTCCAGTCATTGTACTGTTTTCCCTAGAAAAACTGACATGCAGAAGGAACAAAGGAACCAAGAAAGGGAACTGCAGACCAACATTCTTCTAAAAGACTCATGAAAAGCTTCCAAACAAGGAAAAGAGAAAATAAATTGAGTTCAAATCAACATTAGGGTGAAGATTTGGTAGGTTATTAGAAGAGACCATATCTGAATCATTCTGCTTTGTCTGCTTTAACCTAAGTATTTTCATCTCATGAAAGAAAAACATTGAGGCATTTCTATTTTCATTTCTAGCCCAAGAAATATTATGCCATAAGCCACAGATGAATTGCAACTTAAGAAAGGAGTCTTAAAACTACATAGATCCCACAAATCTTGGCTAATAATAAGCCAGATGTAATAATTACCCATGCAGATCACCAAAACCAGTCATACTTCCCATCTATGGCATTAAACAAACTAACATTTTCTTTCAACTCTTTTCCTCGCAATTGTCATTCCTTTTCTTGGCAGAAAGACTTGCTATGCTAGCCCTTAAATTAGAAGAAACGTTGCAGCAGAAGGAAACTCCCAGATCACTGAGTGAAAATAAAAAAAATAGATAACTATGTCTGATAATCTCATCCATAAATTGTGCCAGCTCCACCTTATTCCCACTGGAAAGCCTTTCCAGAACCTCACAGATCTCGTGGTCAGTAATATTCCTCCAATTTCCAGGCTGAGGTTTTACTCCTCTGCAGCTTCTTCCCACCCAGATATATTTGCAGACAGTATTTATATATTCCTTCTCGGCTTTCATTTTGTCAGGTCAGATAATAGTAGCTTTGCCTGTGCAAAATACATCTTTTTTTTTTTTTGATCACACTAAGAGGACCAGTTTTAGACATAAGTTCCTAGACCCAAGTTTCCCACAGCTAATCAAATCTTTTTCTCTATTAAGTTTAACATCCTTTCCCAGTTCTAGCTTAGCTGGACTTTCAGAACAATTCCTTTTACAACAGTAGTGCCTTCCTTGCAAAAGCCAGGTTTCTTTGCTTGTTAATTTTTCTCCCCAATATAGCTTCTCCATTTGTTTCTAATACCTTTCTGGTAAGGACTGAGTCTAGCTTGGGAAGGAGCTTTCTGATAGTTTGCATACTTCTGACACAAGGGAATTCCCCTAATCCTTCACATTTAGTTCCTAAGTTCCTCAGTCTGGCCTGACTACATTCAGTTACTCCTTTAGTATGTTGGGGTCCCTCTTGATACTGTGAATTTAGACCTCAGAGGTACCTTTGACGAAGTTCTTTGTTCAGGTACAAATGATATTGACCAAATCTGATTGTGATACTCCGCAGTCTCTTACACACAGAAGTACTCAAGATGGTTAGGTTCCCTTATTTCAATATCTGTCCTCCCTGAACAATGATGTACCTCAGTACTAGTATGTGAGCCATGAAGTCATGACTGCTATCTCAGCATGTTTCTGTAGCCTCTGAACCACCAGTGGCGCACAGAGAACAGCAGCATAAGTCTCTCTGTTTTGTTCTCCAGACTTTGGCATTTAACTGTACCTTGAGATACAGGTGGGAACTCACCATTCCCACCAATAACTGACTACCAAGTAATGTTTCTGCCTGCTCTGTCCTAAACTGTGATATGCTGCCATTTTCCTTTCCCTATGTAGAAACATCAGGAAGAATGACTATGAAACCCTTCCAACTTTCCTCCCACTTCCTAGTTATCTACGCTTTTCTTTTTAGCTGCAAGTCTTGATATCGGAGTGTAGTTTAATCAGATTTTTAAGGAATGAGGAGTTGGCTTACTGTGATTGCACAGTGATTACAAAATATATTTCTCTAGTAGCAGGGGCTGGATTCATTGATCCAAAAGTCCATTCCAATCTCATACTGCAATGGCCAAATACTCTTAAGATCTTATAGCATTTACCTTGGGCTATCTGTTGAACTGCATTTTCCTCTCACAACTTCACCCTCTTCTCAGGGCTAAAAACCATCTGAGCCATCACTTCCTTGGTCCCAAGGTCACTTGGCAGTGTCATTTGTTTTAATGTGAACGTGAGCCACAAATTCTTCCCCACTCCCTTGCACAGCCCTTCTGAGCCACTGTCTATAGCTTTGGTCCTCAGGAGCTGCCATTCTCAAAGAAAATATAGAATCATAGAATGGCCTAAGCTGGAAGGGACCTTAGAGATCATTTTAATCCAGCCTCCCTGCTGCCAGGGACGCCACCTGTCGACTAGATCAGGCAACACATGGGGACTGAGCAGGAATCAAACCCGCGACCTTAGCGTTGTTAGCGCTACGCTCAACTGACTGAGCTAACCGGCCCCCTATGCCTCATTTCATTGAATACTGAGTGAGTGTCCCATCCCTTGCCCTCCCTCATGCCAACACATCGTGCTCTCTTCACCCACTCCTCTATCTGTACCCTCCGCTTTCATTTTGCTGCATGTTTTCTTGTTCTCTCGTAGAGTCTTTGTCCCCAGCTATTTCCATTTTCCTTTCCTCGCTTCTTGTGAAATTTGTTTCTCATGTCTTCTCTTTCTGCTTGCTTACCTTCCTTCTTCCATGTAGAAAACATTTTTTCTGCTTCTCAAACAAAACAAAATAAAATAATTCTCCTTTGTCCAAGTTCTTTTGCCTTAGCCTTAAAGAGATGCACTTCTATGATGCACCAGTTTCAATGGAAGTTGACCAGGTAGTACAACAAGCATCCACAAATTATGAACTGCACTTGCAGTTTCCTCTCCCTTTTTCTCCTTGCTATTTTCAAACTCTTTGGAATTCCATCATGATCCATAGCCTTGAATATTCTCACACAAGAACTCCTTCAGATGTCATTTTATAAAAAAAGTACTTTCCTCAGATAACCCCTCAAGGACAGTAGTGACCTGCTTCATATTCACACAGTCAATGTATAAAACACCAAGCACATGAACCTCCAAAAAAGTTCTGCAGCTCCTTGCTCTTTGGCCTCTCTCCGTCACTAGTCACTTGGATTCTTAATATTTACCTGTCCCTTTCAACAGTTGAATATTCATTAGCAGTAATTAAGGACAGGAAACCCAACTCCCTTAGCTACAAGACCTTTGACCTCCCACCACACACAAATACAAATCTACCTTTAAACCACAAATGACAACTAGACCTTCTCGTTAAGAACTGCAACCAAACCAGTGAACCTACAAATGATGAAGTGCAACCCAATAAACCACTAAGCAACAACAAATGCTAGTTAACTCACTCCCAGAATACAAAAACTTCTTTATACACCACCAGGGCCAACTCCCATCCAGACACCCCTGTTTACTGTGCTCCCATCAGTGGGTTCTTTTATGCTGTGGAAAACCCAAAGTACAATACAGAACACCCGAAACTGTAGTGCTATTTTTTAATACATTGCTTCATTAGATGGGTGAATTCATGCTTCTCTCTACATTTTCAGCTACTTCTCAACAGTAAGCTGAAGAGATACTGTAAACTCAGGAGTGCAATCGTATGATGAAAAATATTAAGATGATGGTAACTGACTTTAATAACAACCATAGGTTAAGCAAGGACTGTGTTACCATTATGGAGAGAAAACAGGCAACTTTGGCAACGTCCTTGTGCATACAAATGAGAAAAAAATAACCTAAGGCCCATTTTGTTTATTTATTATTTTCATTTAAACCATTATGAGATGTTGTGACTTTCCATAACAAAGCCACACAGTGAAAATGTCATTAATTCCTTTTCCTTCCTAATCCAAAATTAAGAACATTAAAATGCATTAAATTCAAGACATTATAATTTAAAGGGAGATTTTATAAAGGCTCTTTGGTAGTCAAGGCTATACTGGTATTTCCGTTCTATTTTTTAAGTGCCTATAAATCAGCCATAAATGCTACTCTTTTTGGAACCTGCTATCCAAGTTTTCAAGCCACAACCTATCATTCATTTTATCTTTTCCTGAAAATGTGATTCAGATCAATCCTTCAGCTGGGTGAGGTGAGTTTTTGGATGACGGTAAACTGAAGCAGTGTGCCAGAAGGATAGAAAAATGCATTATAATAAAGTTTAAACATAAAACAGAACTCTTACTGATCTAAAATAATGCTCTTTGTAGTCTGCAAGAAAACAAAACCAGAATGGAAATAAATTACTGTAGTTTCTCAGGCTATAATATACATTTGTAGGTTTTGAAAACAAATTAAGAGCCAAGCCAGTAAAATGGTGAGGACGTCTTTAGCTTGCATAACAGCTTCTCAGCTTCCTCGTTCTCACAGCTCCCACAGCTACATGAGGAGATCTGTATTCATCAGAGCTGGAAGCAGCCAGGCTATGCACTCTCAGACCACCTTTGCTTTCCATTTTATTGCCATGCATTTAACAAAGAAGTCACTGGCTCTACTTTTCAGTGTCTGGTCTCTTCCTAATCAAGCTTCTTCACATTTTGAACCACCTTTCAGGGTGCAGGGAAAGTGCAATACGAAAACTTGTCTTTTTGAGCTCCAAACAGGCTGTTAAAGCAGATCCAGGAGGAAAGCTGGGTTGCACGAATTCAAAACCCCCAACAGCAGTTGGAACAAGAGGAGAGGATTAGGGCCAGCTGCAGCACCCTCATCTGTTTGTCTCATTCTGCTTCCCATAGACATGCTCAGTCATATGGGAAAATCACATAAACTATTGGACCCACAAACCTATCTGCAGCTGGGAAGAGGACATTTGTATCACCCAGCTTGAGACACTTTTCACTGTTTTGACAACACACTGATTCTAAGGGAATCCTGCTCAGTTCTTACAGCAGACTTGAATTCAAAACATCACAATGCAACAAAGGCATTGAAATCAAACAAAATCTTCCGTCTTGCTAAAACTTGTGTGCTTATTAATATTCTTTCTATAATTACTTTGTATTACTGTTGTCATTAAGAGGCCTCAAAATGAATTTGGTCTCCGCTGTACTCAGCAATGCCTGAACATAATAAATATAAGGGCCATAGCCAAAGAGCTTACATTTCAAATCCACTGATCAAAGTATATACCAGCAACAATATTCACAGTTGCAAGGCTCATTAACATCGGAAACAAAAAATTAAAAACCTTCCAAAACTGAGCGAGATGATCTTTTGACTCTGAATCTGGATTAGTGTTGTTTGGAAGGAGAAATGTGTTTCAATAAAGTCAAGAACGTTTTCGGCTCTCTATGGAGGCATGCATTGAAGTGATTAAAGAATGGCTCTGTGGGATAGCTAGCTTTCAACTGAATAGGTGAAGAATCTTATTCTGAGATTTTTTGAAATGGAACAGCAGTTTGGATAAATTGACTATATTTTTCACCAAAAAAAATAACACCACAGTTAATTAACAAATTCTGAGACAAAAAATAGCAGGTATGAAAAATTATACAGTTTCAGGACAGCCTTCAGAGTTTCTTTGTAATCTCCATTTGTAAATATGATGTTTATTTTGCTAATACAGCCCTAAGAAATGTTAAACTGTTGAGCTGCTCATATTATTATTGAGGATATACTCTCTTCTTCATAGCCTTTTTGTCCTGTTTGTAGTTTGCTCTTGATAGTAGTTTTGATAGATAACAGTTTACTTACGTACATTTCGTAAACTATTTTGTCTTTAGATCACTTGAGGTATTCAGTTTTTTAAAGTTATTTTTTGTATTTCTTGCCTAGATGACTGTTTTAAACTGAGTACTGACTGTTTCACTATTTTCTTGCAGATATGAAGTGAGTTTTCAAGCTTAGAGCCATGATTATATTGAGAAAGTTAAATTATTAGACTTTTTTTTTTTCCAGAAGAAAAAACTAATCTCAAGTGTCACAGAAAGATGCAAGAGCTACTCAGAACACAGCATCCTCTTTCCAAAGGGAAATTCCTTCAGATGCCTTCAGGTCACAAGGATTTGTGTATGCCCAGATTGTTTGAATATTCTCTACCCTACTCCTCCTTCAACAGGGATAAAGCTTCCGCGTTCTGAACTTTCCCTTTGGTCCCAAGGATGCAGGACTCCTGAAGGCCAGTCTTCCAAGTAAAGACCATAGTGAAGAAGACATCAAGTACCTTGGCCTTTTCCATGTCCTTTCTCACCAGGTCAGCAGCAAGTTCACATTTTCCATGGTCTTCTTTTTGCTACAAATATACCTTTAGAAGCCCTGCTTGTTGGACTTGACATCCATCACCAAATTCAATTTCAGATGGCCTACTTGCTTAAACATTGCTTTTGTATTCATCCTGGGTGATCTGACTCTGCTTCCAACTTATAATTCTGATTTTATTCAGACGTTTCTCGTTCATTCATGACACTTCTGCTTGCCTGTCAGGATGAACCATTCTTGAGCTTGATGAAGGTGATCTTGCAAACAAACCAATTTTCTAGGACTCCTCTTCTCACCAGGGCAATGTCCCATGGGATTCTTCCAAACAGGTCTTTGAAAAAGACAAAGTCTGTTCTGAAGCTCGGAATTGTGATCCTGATTTTTCTGCTGCTCCCACCTCTCACCTCTGAACTCCACATTTCATGGTCACTGCAGCCAAGGATGCCCCTGACCTTCATAGCAGCAGCAGTTCCCACTTGTCTGTAAGCATCATGTCTGCCAGAGCATCTCCCCTTGGTAGCTCCTCTATCACCCGTGTCAGGAAGTTACCATAAGTGCACTCCAGAAACCTCCTAGATTGCTTGTGTCCTGCTGCACTGCCCTTCCAGCAGATACCAGGGCAGTGAAAGTCCCCCATGAGGACCAGGGCTTGCGAACATGAGGCTTCTTCCAGTTGTCTGCAGCAGGGTTCATCTACTTCTTCCTGATCAGGCTGTCAGTAGCAGGCACCCACCACAAAGTCACCCATATTAACACACCCACTAATCCTAACCTGCAAGCCTTGAACTGGCACATCATCCATCCCAGGGCAGAGCTCCATGGATCTCTGCTGCTCTCACATGGTGAGGGCAAGTCCTTGACATCCCCTTGGATGGTCTTTCCTAAAGAACCGCTATCCATCCTTGGCATTGCTCCAGCCTGATGCTTTGGTTCAGCCCAGATCTATGTTTGTGCAAACATAAACATGCCATTAAACAACTGAGCCATTCCCAGGGTTAAGGCACCATAAATTTTTGTCTAAGCTTTATGTCCCTTCATGAATTAAGGCAATGCAGACAGCAGGCAGCATCCTTGTTAACAGTTAATTTTCTCTCCCCTCTCCATTGCCTGTCAGGAAACAGCTTACAGGTCTTCCTGACAGACTTCTAAAAGAAATCATAGTAACACAGAGAATTGTACAAACAATAAATTCTGGGAGAAAAAAACACCAAACAAACCCAAAACCCCAAACCACTTTGAAACATTGATGCAGAACACGAAGTCAACAAATAGGAAATTTTACTGCCATACGAGCAGCCTCACTCATTGTCTTTCCTTGTTCTGAGCTAACATCCACATGTAGAACATGGACTCAGCTGACTTCATATTGCAAACTCTGGGCACAGAAATCTATTTATGACTAGACAGCCTCTTGAGGGGGGAATTGAATACATGTTGTTGCACAGTTAAGCACTGACTGCCCCAAGAATATACAGGAGTAAATATTCAGCCTATATCATCTCCCTGGTCATATATTAAAGCAAGACATTAAAAAATGACATGTAAAACACCTACAAGTCAGTTAGAAAAGGCTGGCTAACTGCATATAGTCAGCTAACAGAAAGCACTTGTCTGTATTGAGTCTTTCTATCTGCTTGTCTTCCACCACAGGGCACAAACAAAACTCTCTACATCCAGATGAGGGTAACCTTTTGACTCCTGAAGTGATGGTCTGCACAAACACCACTAACTCATCCACAACACCAGCAAAGGAACATCTTCACACTGCTAGGAACAATGACAACCTCATCTAGTTCAGCAGTCACTGCACTTGCTTAACATTTTAACAGCTTGCATGCATGCATTTTACCAAATATTATAGTTGTCTTGATTACTGTACAGAAAATACACCTTCCTGAACCTTTTTCAAGTCAAATATACAAAATTCACCCATGATCATGAACACAGAAACCAGCAAGGAGTGTTGTAATTATCACAGTGAAAGATAATGTAATTTTATTGATCCCAGCATCCAGCCATCTGCTGCCACCAGGATGTGGTGCTTCTGAGAGGAGAGAGACAATACTCTCCCTTTGCCCCCACTGCCTATTAACTTTCAGCCTAAACCCTAAGTTTTGCAATCCTTCTCATCACAGCAAAGCTTACTGCAGAAATCCTGAATTCTGTTAATTTAGCATTAGAGTTCTATAAAACTTTGAAAAATATGTATTTCAACATTGCTCTGGGCTCTTTCAAGCTGCATACTTGTTCCTCTGAGGCTGGCTTGAAAAGTAAACAGAAAAGCAAAATTAATAAGCGAGAAACAGGTAATTTGTACACAACGGTGGAATAAAGCTTATCTAGTAACAGAAACTGCTTACACAATGTTCCTGTGAAGACAAGTGAAAACATACAAAATAAATGTTTAATATTTTCTTATTTCTACAGCTTTTTCCTGACTGTGTACAAAGAGATGCCATTTAAAGTGGATATATCCAATGAGTTAAACTCTGCAACTCTGCTGGTTTCTTGTACAGCGTTTAGTAATCCTAAACTGCAATTTTTTCTTGTTTGATCTTCAAGTTTTAAGCAAAAGAAAAGGATCATGAAAGCATTTTCAAGCATTTTTTGGTATTTTAATTCAGTCACACTTTCTGCTTTCTATGGTTTAAATTATTCATAGCAAATTGTGCAGATTTAGATGTCAGCAAGTCACCAGTTAAATAACAAATTCAAAAGGACTCTGCAGCCATTCTCATAACATATCAGAGGTATTCCAAACCCGGGCAGGAGGGATCATTCCTTTTCAAGTAATATTTGCAGTTGAACTCATCTCATTCTTTAAAGCTACTTGGTGGTCCAAGTGCACAGGTATTAGATGGCCATGTTCTATTTAGAAATTTCTCTAGTATTCTGATTAAATGGCTTTCTCAGATGAAGTCAGATAGCTGAAGAATACATGGGACTCTTTACCCTAATTATGTGCACTTTGTCAAAAAGATCATTCAGAAGGGGTGAGGAAGAGTCTTCAAGTATCGTCTAGGTTTTGTTTGTTGGATTTCTTTTTTTCATCAAATTTAATCTAAACTAACCTCAGGCATTGGCCTGTGAACCTCCTTGGACTGGACGATCCGTTCACAGTGACATCTTTTCTACATCCAGTGCAAAGATCATTACCCAGTAATCCTCCAACCTCTTCTCCCCTTGACAGACGAAAAGTATCATAAATAGAGCAAAATTTTGGCCAGAAAATTAAAACTGATAAAACAGCAGAGATTCTTCTCATTCCCCTTGAGGGCACTTTGGGCATGGTAGCTGCACTCGTACAGCCAGCTACCAGTGTCCCTGAGGCCAACATGAAGGCCAGTCATGATTCAGATAGGGGACATGGAAGCACGAGCAATCACAATCTCTCCACCTTCTCTGAGGACCAAGCAACCTAGGGAACCTCCAGGCACCAGCAGGCCATCCGCAGGCTGGCTGTATGGCAGGTCTGGAGACACGTAGTAAGCTGACAAGCCAAGTTCATAGCCCCTGGATGCTAGTCTTGCTGAGAGCTACAGGCATGTGCATGAGAACTTCGCTAATGCCTGAAAGTACACTAGGCTGATAAGAGAAAACCTGTAAAGCAAAACTCCTATTCAGTGGAATTTATGATCTAACAGACAGGATGGAAATTTCAGATTGTTTTATGTCCTGGGACAGGTTGGAGGGAGAAGGAAGAATGTGAAACAAATAAAGGGTCAAAAAAAAATATTTCTCATTAATCAGTTTAAGGGCATACGGTTATATCCACGTGTCACAAATGCCTAACGCTTGTCTCTAAATAAGGTATTTGTATGGGAAAATGGCCAGTTAGGCAACTACCTGGTCACCCATGGATGAAAGCAACTGATTTATGTGAGCACACTGGGCATTTGCACACATAAATCACAGTTACTCATACAGTACGCGCCTGGGTTTGAAAGTCCACATCCCAGTTTGCAAAGAACTGGGGGAGGCCTCTGGACAAATAATTGATCAACAGTAAAATCCTTTTGATGTCAGATTCCAAGGGGCCAGGGACATCTAGTGTAGCTGTATAAGGTAACTCCCAGGCAGCTCAGCAAGGAGCTAACCCAGGATGGTCTCCTGCTGCTTCCAGCAGCGACCGCATAAGCACACAAAGAGAAGCAGAGCATCAGGCTTGTTCTATTTATCAGTCTTTTCCTGCATCCCATAAGTTCATGTTTTTCTCACAGCCTTGTCTAGTTTTGAATAAAACACAAAATGATCTCCAAAATTAGACCAATCAATGCACGGAAAGCACTCTAAGCACTCTGTCTCTGCCTGACCTGTGACTGAATACTCACCATTATATTTAGCTCAAGCATTTGCAAGTCTGTGATGTCGAACAAATGCTCTACTTTCCACTAGTTTTGCAAAGTGCTCCTAAATTTAACTCTGAGTCAACACTGTACGACTGCACATTTAAGTTAACCTGCATAGTCAGCTTATAAATTTTTAAGAAGCTTTTCCTCCTCTAACAGTGAATGTAAATGCAAGTTGTTTGAACAAAGGCACTAATTTATCAGTTATAACAATGAATGCAGCTCTGGCTACTCCTGACTGTTTGAAATATGCATTTTCCATTAACATTAATGGAGATAAATGACAAAAATTATGTGTAAAATACAGAATAAATATCAGAAGGCCAGGACATAGTCTGCTATAAAGTGCCATACTTCCAACTGAAAATCTGGCTGTTAGTTTCTAACTTTTCAAGATACTTTTTTGATGTGCAATGCTTATAATCTTTTCAAACGGTGCTTTCTTTTTGATTTGAAACAATGATAATACATTGTTTATGCTTTCACTCTGTCTGCAAACATGTCTCCTGTGCAGTCGACAAGTTCTGAACAGTGCTTATGGGTGTTAAAATTATTTATGAGTCTTCACAGGCGTAAGCCTGTGTTAGGAAAAAAAAAAAAGAAAAAGAAGCATTTTTGTTGCTTCTAGTCATGATGCAGACAGAAAATAATTATTTAAGAAAAATTTTGGAAAAAAATGCAGAATTAAGTAAATTAAATAATGAATATTCCATGAAAGACCCATGTGGAAGAAAAGGGCAGAAATATATGGAGAAGAAAGAGATAAAGGAAGAGTTCAAGGTAGCAATGCTACATTTTCTCAAAATGACCATTTACCCCAAATCAGCTTGTGTTTTGCACAAGGTCACGATCAGAATCACAGAAAAATGAGCAAACAGTACGTCTGGAGGAGCCTTCCCTCTAACAGTGGTAGTAGTAGCATTGTGTACTGAGTGGGGTTGTGGGATCTCTAATGTGAATTAAGGCCCCATTGCACCAAACACTGTATAATGATGGCCCAACACCAGTGGTTTTGCAATGAAAGATTCAAAATGGATACAACTCTACTCCCAACACATGAATCTCTGGCTGGTGGATGCAAAACCCACCACAACTAGTTTTCTCAACTCTTACACTTCCTGCTCAACTTCCAGCATTTGGTGGTTGCAACAACTTCAAAAAGTAGACACTGCTGTTGCCTTGAATCCTGTTTCAAATATTTTTTTTTCTCTCAAGTAAATGGATCATTTCTTCAAACAGAGTATTACACATTGCCTGTCTCAGCAACACCTATTCTTACCTAATGTGTGTGGTCTTTCAGTGAACTCTAGCCTTCTACTTTAAATTTACACTCACTAACAGAATTTAATGAAATCCTTTTTATTAGTAGTAGTAATTATACGCACAGTCCAAAATGAGAGATGCACGATAGAAAGTGAGCATGGACTTCAGCATCCCAGATCAAATTCTTTGGTATATACAAAAAAACAGAGAAAGAGAAAATGTAGAGGCATAAAGTTATTCTCTTGTTCCTTCCCAAATTTCTGCCTAAAAAGAACTGAAAAGAGCCACAAATATCTTGAAGTGGTAGAAGGGACTTCAGACCAGCTGAGGCAGTGCCACCCTAGTACATCAGCAAGCAGCAAAGGCACTTTCATCAGCACTGATGGTCAGAACTGCATTTTCAAATCTTCTAACCATCTTCCCCTTACTGTGCTTCAATTTGCACAACAGAACTGTCTCAAAGCACACAAACCAGATCTCTTCCAGCTAGACCTAAACCCAACAACGTGCTCCAGCCACTGATGAGCATTCAGTCTGCAGGACAGGCTGTAGCTATAATGAAATCCACAAAGCCACATGTAGTACAGGGGTCAGTGCAGGTTCCTTCACTTAGCAGATCCATTCCTAATGGAACATACTACTTGCTAATGTGGAAAGAGTCATGTTCAACCACTGCACGAAGGGACAATGACAAGTGGGGACAAGGCTGATTATAGTCAGCCAAAATCAACTGTCAAGCCCTAACAAGCTTGTGATGAAGTGCAGCTAATGTAATTATCACCTTAGGGGCCACAGAGAAGTGCACTGATATAGCAGAAGACAAATGGGCTGGTAAGTAAGATGAGTAAAAAGCACGGATTTCCAAACTGAAGGCTGTGATCAAGTCAGGTGCATGGTGACAGTAAGAAAAAATGCAGTAAGTCAAAATGCAAGGTGATTCAGCCAATAGAGGAGTGTGAGAGAAAGAGTTACTTGAGTAAGGAATCAAAGTCCATAGTTTATGCTACGTAGCATAAATAGACAATGGCAGTTCCTTAAATTCATTGACAAAAAAAAAATCTATCAGGAAAGCCTTTTTTCTTTAACTTCTTCCCTTTTCTGTCTTTCTGCTGCTCTCATATTACATTTTTGTCATGAAGGCTGCAAAGTTTTTTCTACAATTCCCATTACAGGGATGATGGGTTTTGCTGTTGACATTGCTAGTGAACCACATATGAATTCATAAGAGCTCCCACATCCAAAGGAGACCACATACGAAATTACCCTCACACAAACATCTTTTTTCCCCTGATACCATAAACCTGTTACTTCCCTCATGGATCAGAGGTCTTTGGGGAAAAACAAAGTGTAAAAGAATT
>NW_009714388.1:20884-25269 GCF_000703405.1 Apaloderma vittatum
GAAAGAAAAAAAGTACATTTCCTACTGAAGAAATTTGTAGATTTTTTTCTCACGTTTTAAAGAAGGCCAGAAAACAAACCCTAAAGCATTGCATTTGTAAGTCACCTTTAAATAGTAAATAACAAATAATTGTATGTACTCCATCATACTGAGTTCTGCATATCCCATTGATGTTCCTCAGTTCATCTGTCTTTCATACTGAGGGGACTCATCCATCAGCTAGCCATCAACAAGCCTGTCATATGGGGGTGATAGAAGTTATCTTCAAGGTAACTCACTGACACTACTTAATTAAATACCTTGAAATATTGCATATTATTTTCCTGTACCACCACTAGTGACAATGGTAATTACATGGCGATTCCCGCAAACGCTTTATGAATCCTCAATTATTGTGCTGCTAGCTAGATTTGACACTATTACTGCTAGACTGTAATGAATTATTTGTAGTTAAATATCTGAAATATTCAGCCATCTTTTCTGTTCATAAGTTATCCAAGATTGTCTTTTCTTCAAAGTTACTCGGATTATTTTTACAAAATAACCAATGACCGTGTGTTTGAAAACTTTCTGATAATTTTGACTGAGCAACAAAAAGTTGCCAAAAGGCAAGAAAAAAGACAATGAAAAGTTGCAACATATCCCTAAAACACAGCCATTCTATGTGGCCACAGATAAATATATGCACATTATAGTCTATTTCCACTAATAAGTATTTGATCTTATAAACATTGATAAGAAATGTGGACTCAGGGACATGTATTCCTCACATTTCCATTGTCTTCCTCCCTAAAGGGCACAGACATGCAACAAGTATTTGTTTATTAGGCAAAGGTGGGTCTTGTTTTTCAGTCTGGCAGTAGACACTCTCCCTTTCGCAGGTTGTAGCATCTGGAGCCTACTGGAAAATTCACAAATTTCTAGATATCCAGGGGTGACAGTAGTTCATTTTTCTGCCTGTCCAGCTCCTTCATGACATTTCAGCACTAATCAGAACCTCTTCCCAGGGAACTGAAAGCCACAAAACACTTTTGAAAATGTCAGAAATACTCTTGTACTACTGCAAATTAGACCATTTGCTGAACATTTTTTAATAAGCTCATTCCAGTTGCCACATCCTGTTTATATGTGGGTGCTATTTCTGACCAGGTAATTTATTGATGTTGTATATTATGTTTGTTCCAAATGGATCTTGCAATTCCAGAGTTTTTCTCCGGCTGTGTTTTTCACTGACGAGTGCAGTTCATCTCAGGGTGCGTCACAGACAAGGCACTTACTGGGAAGACTAGCAATGGCATGAGGGAGTTCAGAGACACATTAGCAGTCATGGAAGACACACAACCTACTCAAATACTTGAAAATAGTTCTATGTTCCTAAAAATTCAAAATCTCATTTTATCCCCTCTTTTCCCTAATTATAATTACAGGGCATAAATCCACAGTAGTGTCCCCCAGAGTCTCCTCCAGATATTTTGCTTCCATATGCTGTAAGGCTATTTTCTCCTTTTACTTTTCATCTCTCTTATTCTCTCTAACTCCTGCTATTTGCTCTACCACATCTCTGCTAAGCTCCAGGTCTCAGCGGACTCTCCCCCTCCAGTTCTTTATTTGCTTTAATATGCTCCTTGCCTGAAAAAATGTTATCCGTTTTTCTCCTCTTCCACTAATTTTCTTCTCCTCTTTATCCTAAACATCACTATTTCCTGAAGCACACTGAGCCATCTCAATTCTTAACTGCCACTATAAAGCCTCACCTGAGTACCTTGTATATTTTTTTCATTCCCTTTTTTGAATGTTTCAAGGTTTTTTTTCTTCATGTCTGAATTGCCAGTATAAATACACATCAACTACCATTGATCCTGGACAACTACTCTGCCCATGAATGCTACACCACAGAGTAATCAGTAGCGCTGTCTGCTGTCCTGCCATCGTGAAGTCCAGCCACTGTCCTCCACCAGAACCTGAACACAGCTTAGGGAGCTCTCTCTGGCTTTTATGAATATTGCCCACCCTCAGAAACCTTTAAGAGACAACAGGCACTTTTCTGAAAGATATCTTCTAGATGTTTCCCGTGCTAAACTAGTCACGCTCCGTGTTTCTAATCCCAATACCTTTGCCATGGTGTCTGCTTTTACTTCACACAGCACACCGTGTTGTACTTCATGGAGTACAGACGGGGAATACTTATCACCTGCAGAAGTGTTATGATCATTTCCTCCTGACATTTTATGCTATCAAGTGGTATAAACTATGATGAAATGTCATCATTCAAATACAGCTGCAAAAAGAAGCCAACTCCAAACATGAGCTGACTACAGAGTATGCAGAAAACACCCTCACTTTATCAGCAAATAGTGGAAAAGTAGTTGATAATTTATGTCATAGCATACAAAGTCTCTGAAGTCATACATTATTCATGGAGAAAGTCATCTACTTTGTGTCTTTAAAGAAGACACATTAAAAAGTACAATGTTAAAAATAGATGGCATTTTATTGGAGATCATAATTATTTTAAAAGTTGGCAACAGGGCTTTTTAGTTCCTAAAATGACCTTTCAAGATGAAATGAGGAAAAGAAAAGCTGCTCTGAGGAAGAAGTTATGAAAAACTCCAGTGCATAAAGAAGGCATTCATCTTTAATCTGAATTTTAGTATACTCTCCAGAGAGAACAGAGTCCAGTAAAATCACATTCAGAATTATTAATAAATAGCAGCATAGATCTGTTGAATGACACAGCATTTAGAACCTCAGTGTGATCAAAAATCGTCACGCTATATCTGTAATTTGGAAATCCAAACTTTGCTTGGGCAGTAAATGAGAAATGCACAAATATACTGAAGATCATAAACATGACCAGAAAGCAATCCCTGAATACCATTTACATGTCTCATAGTTGCTACATACATTATCAGTAAACAGATTTGCTTTCATTTCCCTTAATCAGTGTTCATTCTTCTGCTTACTTCCCTCCTAAGCAAAGACCATGCAGAAATATTGATAGTGTTACACTTTAAATCAGCAGTAACAGCATAATCAGAGCTGGAAGAATAATTGGCCAAAATTATGCAGGAAAGCAGTAAGCAATTCTGAATTACCTTTCGTCTCCCCTCTCCCTGCCCTTGCTTCATTTTTTCTGTGGAAGGTTATGCATGGTCAGTCTCTGGTGCAGGTGCTGGGGCCCCAGGTGTGACCTTCAGCAGCATCCACCAGGCAAAATCCAAGTGAGGACAAACAATAGAAAGCAGCAGGTGTGGGTGACTGGGATGTTATGCAAAGATAGATGCCACACAATTACTTTATCCTTTATTCTTTACCTGCCTAAAATACAGTCAGATCCTTAGAAGTGTTGCGGAAGAGGTAGGACTCAAAGAGCATTAGCAAAAGGAATTAGTGAGCTCCCTTGTTAAGGCCAACTCCAGGAAAGTATCCTTGTTCAGAAAGGATGTTAAGTGCCTTGTTAAATCCTGTTGAGGCCAGTGGGACTGAAAAAAATGCTTTAAGTTAAGCATATTGTTAAATGCTTTCTAGATTTAAGCTATCACTGCTTTTCTGACTAGTGCCTTGTTCTTGGAGGCCATTTCATTCCTCAGGGGCAAAGTAAAATCAGGCAGAAGGTTCTTGTCTCTGAAAGGGGCAGGGTGGGTGGGAACTGTTTGCCCAGGTGCATTTCCTCGCTGTGTTAAGCAAGTTCCAGAGGAGAAACCAAGTATTCTGTCTTTCAACTTTGTTTACATTTATTCTCATGTTTATATCAAACAAATCTAAATCAGTGTATTAATTGAAGAATTGCCATCCTCTGTTGGAGCTGGCTTCTGTTTACAGCTGCCTAAACGGGACGTGATAACACAGCATCTTCAAAAATGAATGAGAAGAACAGGGGTGAAATGGCTCTGAAGAGAGTTGGCTCGAAGAAATATAAATCTGGGACACAATCAGTATGTTCACAAAATGTGATCTCCTACTGGACAGCTAAAAGGAGCCGAATTGCCTAGTGAATGCCTAAGATCCCTATCAGCTGCCATGATCAAGGTGGCAAACTCTATGGAGGCAACATGCAGGCAGGTGGCACAGCATGTGTGTCTGCAAACAGATACTACAGCGCTGGAATAATAACTTTACCTCTGCCTTCAGAAAATACCACAAATTCTATATTTCATTATTCATAGGAAACATTCTACATGAAAAAGTATAAACATGGCTTTAATGCAACAATATTGCATTGTCTGCTCTTGGTAATAGATTTAATTTTAGGGAAAGCCACAAAAACAAATCAAGCTTTTTGTGTCCCTTTGCATTCTTATGGTTTCAAATGAGATTTCCAGCAGCTTAAATTCCAGGGTATGGTGGCTGCACGTTGAATCATTAATTACCTAAGTAGGTAGCAC
>NW_009714389.1:0-21431 GCF_000703405.1 Apaloderma vittatum
GCCCTGCCTGTGCTTCCTGAAGAGTTTATACTTCCTGAAGAGTTTATTTCTAATTAACATACAAAGAAACTGAGTATGAAGGTGTAGAGGAGTGTCATCATGTGGCATATGTAATTTTGTGCTTTTCCTAATTGTAGTGATACTTCACATTGAAAAAGAAGGAGGATGTGCAAGAGACCTGTGGCTGTTCATAATTTGTTCATGAAGCAGAAATAGGAGTCAGACATTGTCATGGGAAAATAATACTTCAAGGTTGTTTAAAATAACATTAAAAGTACAAAAAATTTAAATCACAAAAGATGTTGAAGGCTCTCAAGCACGCCATCTAACACAAGGCTACATCATGACTCCTCTGAGTTTGCTTTTTAATTCCCTTGGAATGCTGAAGGGAGATTGGCCTTTGAGATCCAAAACAGTAACTCCATGTCTACTGTCCACTTCTGCATTCATGCCCCTTGATATTCCTGTGCTGGATCAGTTTAGTTTTGGAGTTGTCTTTATATGGCACACATATCCATCTATTGCTTCTCAATTCAGCCTCTAAATCAGCCAGAGAAATCACTGTGAAATTACATTATCACCAATTTACATGCTTTACAAAGCATCTCTGAATTGAACTTGCTCACCATGCCCCAATCTTTGATTAAGCTGTGTTTCTTTAAGGGATTAGGGTGACTGTCTAAAAGCCCTTAGACTAAATCTTTCACAAAACCAAAACAGAAAGCTATAAATTTCAGAACTTTTACCAAATTCTATTATTCTCCCCAAATGAAGAACAAAATAGAAAAACAGTGCAATGGACTGGCTATGATGGCTGGAAGCAAGAGAGCCTGCTGTATCAGCTATAACAGCTATAGCAATCTTTACCGAATATGCTATTACAAGCTATTCTTTATATTTATATTTTATCTATATTATATATATAATATAAATACATATAAATATATATATGTTATAACTAACTAACTATAATCTGCAACAAAATCAGAAGCTTCTGAAAAGAGAAGACTAAAGTTATTACATAAAAACAAGAGCAAACCCAAATACATGAAGCCCTGCTGCATCTCTTCTTTGGAGACCACCACTAACATGCTCCCAGGGCAAGAGCATTCACTGTTAAGGAAGCCACATTAATTCCCACTGCAGAATATTAACCTTGATTTAATCATGGCGATACCTAAGAAATGAATGTAAAGAATAGGATTCTATCATGCCAGGTACTGTTTAAAAATAAAATTAACAAACTAAAAAGGCAATATTTGCCACAAAAAAGCCCCAAAATTAAAATGATAAAAACTGAATGAGCTTGCCACCTAAACTTCACAGTAGTTAAAAATGACTGATTTTTGAAATAGATAGGCTTGAGGAATTTACACATGATACCAGAAAAATGTTACATAAAAAGAAAAGGAAAAGTTACAAAGAACAATTTGTCAGAGGAATAGAAAATAACATGTCTAAGAAACTGTCTCTATTGTCTCAATTAAAGCCTAACAGTAGGTTTCAAATCAGTAGTACTTTAAGTATGCAAGATTAGCAGTAGGGCATCCTCAGATCCAAGCAACATTCACCCAATAGTTTCTTCATAGCTCTTCAAAGAGCACAAGAATGCAAAACACATATGATCACATTTAGTCTATTGTTTAAAGCACAGGAAGATAGATAGAAAATGATAGCAGTATTTTTTAGAAGTGTCTTCACGAGTAAAGCATGAAGCCAGAGACTAACAATGTTATGGGGTCATTAGACAGAATGAAAATAAAGAACAGAACTCAAAGATGGTTCCCCTGGGAAGGGTTATGCTTTCTGGGCATTTTGGTTTACTTTGTCAAAGATTCACAAGGGACACTGATAAAGATAACTTAGGTAGCAGTTTTCTTCTAGGTCTCTCACCAAAGGTCCTGAACAAAGTTCATATGAGTTAAGAAGATCTGCCCATGGACTGATGACTGGGTCTTATAATCTGTTCTTGCAATGCATGAAGGACCTGTGGAATCCCTCAGAGATGTGTGCTGGGGCACGGTTTTTCAGCCAGACCCCTAGATGAACAGACTAAAGGATCAACCATGAGCTGACCAAGTTCTCTAAGGAAAAAAAATATGAATGGTAGCTAAAAATGCATCTATCTTTGAAAGCACTCAAAACTTTGGCAGACTAAATTCAAGTTCAGTTGGAATGAATTACATATGCTAATTACACATTGAAAAGTTCTCCATATTAGCTACAACTATTCCGAATGGTAGTAGGTTGTTATAGGTTGTTAAAATGGTTGTTATAGGTATTCCTCTGAAAGTATCGGCTTAGTGTACAGTACCAGTTAAAAAGATTAAGAGAATACTATAGAGAGGAAGGTAGAAAAATTTTATGTCCGGATAATTATGTGTGGTTCACTCTTTCTCAGTGTATGTATTTATATATCATATAATTAATCTATTTATATTAAGGAAATATTAAATAGTTTTATTACATTTTATTAAACTACAGATTTATTTATGGCAAATGGATATTTCCAAAATATACATTTGTATATTTAAATACTAGTAACAAAGACTTGAGAGGTAGTATTTCTTCCTGATGAGGGGACTATATTCCAGTGTTTTCTTCTAGATTAAGCAAAGTGGTTTTGGTCATTTGACCTTGATAACACAGAACTTGACTCAGTCACAACTAAACTTTAATTCTTACTATTTCTGTGCACTCAGCCTTAATTCTAGCTCATCCGTTCCCAGAAGCACCCTGATCTGCCAGTGCTTCCAAGGCTAGAACCTTCTCCACTTCTTGCCTGTCATGCAGCCTTCTCCCAAATACGAAATATAATCTCCTCTGGAAACATTTGCCAGAATCAGAACTAAATTACACAGAAGACCTTTATTGTCATCACCCCAAATCCTCACCAGGTAATATCTCTCAAAATCCAACAATACACCAGCCATAAACAGTAGCTGCTAGAACAGATTCACATCTTTTGGCCTTTGCCTTAAAGTGAGTATTGAAGTAAATTCTTATTTCATTCCACAAGGCAAATCACTGTATGCTTCTGATTCATAAGTGATTATTTAATCCAAACCTGGCCTTAGCCTGACAAGACCCATCAACCTCTCTGCCAGCTGGATGCCTGAACATGCATTATCTCCTGCATGCTTTTGCAAGTCCCTGGAAATCTAGGCTAGATCTCAACCTTTGTTTTGCTTTGTTTTGTTTTGTTTTGCTAACCTGGACTCTGACCAAATGCATTTCTCTAGCACTAGCAGAAACTGCTGGTGAGATCACAACTGAGGTAAAAATTGTCTAGCTGCAATGCACTACATCACCCAGCAACCAGTTTTGATGTCTGTTTTGTGATTTTTTGGATATTTGATGGCCAAAACCCTAATCTCAGCAGTAACTGCTCAAGGAAATCGAGTCTACACTATTTCTAAATTGTCCATCTGTACCCTCAGCCACCACCACAAAAAGATAGCCAGGCAGTCTCTTCTAGCAGTAGCCCTTAAGGAAAGGTGGTCAATCCTAGCACTACAAAAGACAACATCAATCAAAATTCAGTCCTAATCCAAATACCTCCGTCAGCCTCTGTACAGACATTTATCTGATCCAACCATATATATCTTTAACACAAAGCTATTGGCCCATCTAGGCCCTATGAACAAATCATCATGGTGATACCAGGGATTGAAAACCAACATAAACCTAGTCTGGTCTAGCTCTAGGCCAGCAGTGGTTTCTCCTCCAAACCAGACCAAAGTCTGGAGAACACCCTTTACTAGACCTTGTTTTAAACCCACTGCTCTTTGCTGCCTCACATCAGAGCTGCAGGAGGAGGGCCCTAGCTATGTAAAAAAACACAGCCTGTGAAATAAACTCTAACAGACTAGGCTTTGCCAGCATTAACCCTTCCCTGGCAATCCCTTCTCGCTATTTTGGTAAGCATGTAACTCAGGTGGTTTGTATTTGCAGTGCTAACTCTTTTAAATAGTCGTCCGGTGATGACAGTTAGCATTACATTATCAGTTGTAGATTCCAACTGACTGTATAGATTCACCCCGCTCAAAGAAGTGCAGATGTGTGACATGAAACTGCCCCTCCAAGTTTCTCTCTTTTGTGTCTGAAACAGACAGTATCAAGATAGGAGACTTTTTAGCAAAGACAGGCGAATACATGATCTTGGAAACGCAAGTGGCAGCTCTGTTAGCAAAGGACCTTTGTGATATTACTGCTCTATCCTCTAGATTAGTGTTAGCCAGAAAGACTGACCAGTAGGATTTTATCAAACATGACACTTTAATTTCTTTTAGGAGAACCCCGATTTTATTTGCATGAATCAGAATTTTATATTAAAAACATAAAAATAAGTAAATGCTCAGAATTTAGAAACAAATTCATGTGGAATTCAAATTTGTCGGCATCTCTTCCAGGTATCCGGCCTTTCATACATCAGAAGTTTATAATGGAGATATATAATTCTCAAACTATGATGATAAAAGATAAGAACATGAAAAGCTCCAGTTCTTCTCATATTCTGTGGTAACACCTTTACTTTTAAAAGAAAGCTATTTGACTGAATTATTTTACCATTTACATATTTTGTGAAAAGGTTGCCAAGAGTTTAGCATAGAAAGAATATATCACTGGCTATTAAAAAGTCAAGAAATCTAGCAATTATAAAATTTAGCTCGTGCAGGAACAGCACAAGATTTTTTCTTTCTGCAATTTTAAAGCACTCCATGTCACCAATAAAGGAATCTAAATGTCAGTTCCCACACTGAGTTTCTACTTCTAAATTGTATCTCTCTGAATAAGAGCATTCAGGGTCAACTGAAAAGGATTATCACAGCTATTCTGGAGACTGTGATCCTAAAACCAGAGTTCTGCTGCATCCACAAATTCATTTAGGTCTGTGCATAAAAACTTCCTTGTCCTGGGAAAGGAAATCTTGACACCCAGAGTTACTCCACTTTGTAAGGAAAACTTGATAATGCTACATAGAAACATTTCATCTGTTGTGGTTCATTTATGTATTTCTTTTGGCCAAAAAATTTATTATTTATTTATTTATTTTAAAAAGAAAAAATCTTCAAAAGTTGAGGGCAAAATAGTCATGGCTATATTACTAAGTATGATAACCTGTTGCCAGGTCTGACATATCTGAGAGGTGTGCATGCAAGTTGGTACTCCTGTATTAGCCTTATATGTATATATACTCCTATATCCAACAAAAACTAAGAAACAAAGTATCCAGAAGCTAAAAAACTTTGTTAGAAAAATAATTAAATAGTATAAAATAACATTCTTGTCTCATGAAGTAATATATAAAATATCTTCTATAGCTGTCTATGAAAAAAATAGCTGTGATTCAAATGCAGGACTAGATTCAAAGTAAAATCTGATTCTAACTTTAGAAAAGATCCTACAACTGTGTACAGGGGTTTTGTTTGTGCATTTTTCTTTACACATTTAAGACAATGGATATGTCATAAATTAAAATCTGCTAAGCCATACTACTATGACTTTCAAAAGGTGCAAACGCATAACACAACAACTTGAATAATTTAATCTCATCTTGGCAGTGTCTGTTCTGCCCATACCTAGCCAGGCTGTATCCTCGTATTGACCAGAGAATCGTCATACAAGTAGGGTACTGCTTTTGATTTAACCAATGCTTCTTACCTGGCTTTGATAGAGAAGGAAATGAAAGTACCAAGGTATAAAAGTATTTTCCCTGTCATAAAAGATAACGGTGGAAATATCAGGAACACAACCCAACCCCTCCTTTACCATTTCAAGGCCATTTTCTACATGACCAGCTGTCCCCAACAGGTATGTTCTAACTAACCAGTCTGCCTTAAATCCATAGACAGCACAAATCATGCAAAAGTGATCAATACTGTTTACGTCACACATATTCTTCACCTGGATATCATCTGTTATACAGGTAAAATTGTTTTAGACATTTTGAATCGACCAGTATCTGTTTTATCAAGGCATTTTCATTCTGACCTTCAAAGAGAAAGGAATGCATTCTTCAGGTCAGGCTTTTCCTTGTGAACCAGTACCAATAATTTCAGCTCACTTTTTGTGCTGCTAATAGATCAAGATGGGTAGGGCACAGTTCACAGGCCTCTGCTGCTTCCTGAGCTAACCCATTGCAGCCCAGCTTAAAACAACACAATCACTTTTCACATTTTCCAGTTCACTGTTCAAACTTCTAGCTGCCATCAGCTCTAGGTTAAAGCAAATGTCATCTACCTCTGGGGCCCATGGTGAAAAATTTATGTATTCCTGGACATGATACAGGTTTTACAGTTTTACAGCTGAAATCCTTCAAGTTCCTTGGACCTACTGGAAAAGGATTTATTTTATTGTAATTCCCAAATGTTCATTTTTGTATGTGTGTTTTCCCACAGAATGTGTGCATTGCTTCCAGCAATGTGTTTTATATTACCTGGAAGAATAGAAATGCTCTAATGGGAGGAAACAATTTTATTCTTATTGCCAGCGCAACACAAGACAGAACTTCAAAATGACACCATGGCTTCTCATGCAAAGTCATCCCATTTATTTTGGAGCTTGGGGACCTCATTCTGCACTCCCTTACAGTCTTCTGTGCGATTACACTAGTATATACCCCACAAATTGTGGGCCAAAGGTAAAGACTTTCTATTTTTTTGCTTGTCACAGACAAAGCAAGACACATGTCTTTGATTTATACATACCTCAGCAACACATACAGAAATTAATCTACCTTTTCTTGTAATTAGTTCATCTTTTCTCTTTTGGACACAAATTGGGTATGCCTTTCTTGGCATAAATTCAGTCTCTCTTCCAAGGAGACTTTCATCAGATATTTTACTGTAAAGAATTTTATGTAGAGTTCAAGAAGCAGCCTGGACTAGGCTTTGTGGTAAATGTCTACTGGAAAAATAAGACCTAGAAAAATCACTCTTATTTTTCTACTGCCTCTTGTCTTAAACTGCTTTAAGAGGTGAATGACCAATGACTCTCACCTTGATAGTGAAGTCTGCAGTAAGAGGTCCAGATATTTTTAATATCTCCTTGTCAGGAAACTTCTGGAAGTCGATGCTGGAATTCTCAAAGAGGAAGGAGCCTGTTGAGCTGAGGGTGTTTTCACTCATCACACCTTGGAGAGTCTTGGTTTCCAAATCTGACAAATACAAATTAACAGGAAACTAGAGTATTATAATTTGAACAAAGAGTAAGTGAGAGCAGCAGAAGAAAAGCAGCATGAAACAGTGGTGGTTCAGATTTGCCTCTTAAATTAGTGATAATGCAACTTTTTTGTTCTTTTCCAGAATTTATTCATAGTCTCATTCCATTTTCTCCTCTGTCTGTGTTTTGGCTTTGTTCATCCCTTAGATTTCTATCTTTGCATTCACCTCCTTGTCCGTAGGTCATATTTTTACCCTCTTCCATTAAACCATTCCTGGTTAGGCATATTCCTGTGTGGAACATGACACAGACCTTTCGCCCATGAGTGCTGGCTGTGTTAAGTTACTGCTCCCTCTTTCAATTCAAAGGTGAGTCACTAACCACATGTTGCTGCGGTACAAAATTAATTGAAAACAAGACATCCAGCAAAGAAAGATCAGAATGACAGCAATCCTGCCCCCTGTCCAGAAGTAGTCTGATCTATCCCAGAGAGCAGGAAGGGAAGGCAAGTGCTGAGCCATCCTGAGTTCTGTCTTTGGCTCTCTCTGCATCCACGGCTCGCAAAAATTGGGCATTAATTCAGATAGTTTGGTAGCAGTTACTTATAATAGTAAACTTACCAAAACATTTATTAAAGGGAAATCAACAGTCAGAAAGTAGATAAGTTCCATCATTTAGCTAGCCTCCCCAAAACGCCTGATTATGCTTTATAGCATGTTGACCAGAAAACTGTTTTTGTAGTTATTTCGAAGTGACAATGCATTTCATGGTGAAGGACTGCACAGATGGAATCCTTTCAGATGTATTTGCGAAATTATTCACCAAACCTTCTCCCACACAGAAAGGCAGGTAAGGCAAAATATGAATTAGATGGGGACATACTATTAATCTCTGATGGAATCATATTTTCATAAATAGTAAATGGGAGAAATGCTTTTATTAGCAAGTTAAGTAGGGGGAAAAATATAATTGCAGTAATTAGACTGTTTTTCAGGACAGGTATTGGGAACTCATTTGTAAAGGAAGTTGCTGAGGTAGTACACTAAGAATTTGATCTGTAATAATGAGTTCCTCAGTTTTCAGTGAGACTAGTGTCTTCCTTTGTGGTGCATTTGGCCATATATATTTATTTCTGGGCAAGGCTGCATGTATCAAGGATAAAGATGGTTTTAAGACTTGTGTGTATATAATCGGCCTCCTGTTGACTTGTCCCACAACCAAAGTTCACCGGGCAAAATACATTCTCCCCCTCAACTGACTGTAGCTCATACATACATAAAATACTTTGATAGGTGAACAGAAAGATTCATGGGGACATCTGAAACAGGAAGATGTATTTGGACTTATTCATGTTTACATAGAGCAGTAAAATTAAATCTCATCCAGTGACTCAGGCAGACCTTGCTGATTCAAATATTTTTGTCCTGAAATGTGACATGGCCTGAGTAAAGAGAGCTTTAGCTCAATCTCTTCTGCTAAAATCTAATTTATTTCTAAGTTGTCTTATAGCTCAATTGCACTGAAAAAATAATAAAAGTATTATTTTTTTTTTCTTCCTTGGAAGAGAACTGGGAAAGAAGAAAGGAGAGAAAGGAAGAGTACAAATCATTTACTGGGAAAGTAATAACAACTGAACTGGAGTTGCCCAGGAATACCCGAAGGACCACTTAAAACTGCAGCACAGGCAGCATTTGAACTTAAGAAAAACATAATATATTTTTTCTTAGTTTATAACCTGTAATTTGCTGGTCTTTATTCACAGCTCTAAATCTAAAGAACCATTAAAAGGTTATGGCATTCCCTCTGTTACTGCAACATAAGCAGTACGCTACAGAAGTGACAAACCACTCCTTATTTTGCCACTCAGTGTAAGTTCTCTGGTCAAAAGAAATCTGCAGAGAACGGGATCAATTTTGTGTTTCACCTCCCTGCTAACACTAACGTTTGTACTTACATGACCAACGTAGAAGACTCTACCTGTTCCATACTGCACGAAAGTCCTACCACCTTTTGGAAAAGGAGTAGGGGAGCACTACTTATCTTACAGTAATATGTGCTTCTGAGAGGTTATGCAGTACACTTTGGGGTTTTTTTTGGCAATAAACCCCAGTTACCAACACTCCAGCATTCATTTGTTGTTAATGAAAAAATGAATAATTTGTGAGTAGCTACCAAAGTGGAAGGTAAGAGGGAGGGATGAAAGAAGTTTCTATTCATTAAATAAGTGGATTTGTCTTCAGCTCTCACAGAATATTCTCAAATCCTGAGAGTCTTCTCTCACAGAACAGGCATACACAGCTGCTGGGAAACACTGTTCCCTGTCAGAAGAAGCAGGCAAGTGTTATAGCCACCATGCATTGTGCTAGCAGCACTCAGTGGTCTTAACTCCTTGGAGAACTATCACTACGGAGGATCATCGTTTGACACACGCATACTGTTTCTGTTCTGTAACCTGATTTTGTGTGTGTATGCGTGCGCGTGTGTGTGTGTGTGCATCTGTGGGAGTGAGAGAGATTATCATAACAGAAATGTGTTAAAGTCATGAGCAGCCTGATGGCTAAGATAAGCTGTAGGGAAGCTTATATCTTACTGTCTTCAATAATTCTTCACTCAGTGGGATATATTTTATTAATTTTAAACAAAAGCATTTGGTACCAAGTGAGCCAGCCAAAGGATAAGCAAACAGAAATGACTGAAAAATTATGGAAGAGCAAAGGATTCTGCAACGTTTGCCAAGCTCTGCTCTGAAAAGAGCATGTACCACCAGTGTAACTGGGTCCAAGGAGAGCTTCTGAGTGCAGGACTCATCCCTGTGTTGAAATTGTGATCTGAGAGAAGGAAACCAGACACTACAGTGTAAACAGAGCACTGCGGGTTAGCAAGGCTTTCTTAAACAAATCTACATCAAAATTTTCTACTTACATAAATGATCAGGTCCTTTCAGCACGAGACGAACTTGCCTGCTTCCATAGGGAATAGCAACCACCACATCATCCACTGTGGGAAGTCAAAAATGTATGGAGTTAATGAGAAAAGAGATTGCCATTTGTTCTCAAGTAAGCAGTGAAATAGGTGCTTACAAGGCAGTCAAAAGAAAAGCTTTTGGACCAATTAAACAACCTTACGAATTATGAGAGAACACTAAAAATCTGAAAAAAAGAACATATTAACTTTGGCAAGGCCTTTCTACTTAGAAGAAACCAAACCGGTTGACTTTCTTTATTCTCAACTCCTTCACAATCATTTCTGGATTTGAAGAGCAAGTGATGGCTTTCTATTTCAGTATAATCCACTTAAGCTTCTTCCGTCTTTTGAATTGTTGTTTATGGTGAAGTGGGGAAGCCTACTCTGATGTTCAACCAGAATATCCATTTATTCAGTTGATTCTTTCCCATCTGAACACTACAGCTTCTCCACGACCCTTCTTATGCTATGCGATGATCTCCCACTGCCTCAAGTATGCCTTCTCTTTCATACTTTTTATTTTAATGACTAGAAGTGCTATAACTCTGCTTCCTTTTCCACACAGAAAAGCTACTGGAAAAGCAGAAGCCCATTAGACTGCCATGTAAACAGGTCTTAGAGCAGGATCTTGCACCTATGAAGCCCTTGGGAGCCTTGCCAACTGGATTTAAACTGAGGTGTGAATTAGTGTGTAGGTCGCTTGTTGCTGTGAAAGTTAGGTCAGCATTTCTAAAGAGGAAACAAGCTCAGTAATGTGCTGAAGGGAGACAGGAAGGAAAGGTGTGGAAAGATGAAAGAAAATGCTTGCAACTCTATGCCTGGGTCATGGAATGGGTGCCCAGAGAATGACGACCTGGACTAACTAGCATGTCTATGTTCTTCATTCACCTTTCTCTGTCCTCTCTCACTTTTGTCCTATATTTAGAAGTTATGTATGCCTAAAAGGACTTTTTGGGGAAGTGGTAGACACAAGAGGAATGAAGCCATCTTGACTTGCTGCTCATTAGAACTGCTTACATGTGTGTTCTGCAGTGCCCACTAGGAAGAACTGTAGCTTTGCCCTCAGAGCAATGTGTTCCTTTGTCAGGTAAGGCTAACTCAAACCATAAAAGCATAGTATCTTTCATCCAACAATGTGAGCTGGGGCCTTATGTTTCTGACTGGACCAAACTTGGGAAACTGTTCCAGCCTAGCTAAATCAGGATTCTGAGTTACCAGCAAAATAATTATTAATATTGTCATTTTATGCCAAAAAGTGAAGAGAGGCAATATAAAGAGGGAAAGCTACAAGAAGCAGGGACTTCTGTAAAACAACACATTCATTCAATCTTACAATATCTCAGAAATGTGAACTAGATCCCTATTAAATTCAGTCATGTGCCACAGGAATTTCTGACACTCTTATACTGGACACCTTTATGGGATGAAATATCCATACTTCTGTGGCATCTTAATATCCCAAATATAGGGAGTATGATAAATCACTGGGTGTCACAAGAGGTGTGTGGAGATAAAACCTGTTCATGTGCTCAGGGTCTTCTGAACCTTATCTCCATTTTGAAAATCTAATTTGATATGCTTCTTCAACCTATCCAGAAATGTAAGTGTCTCCTAAGACTCCTGTAACACTGGGGTTAAAGTGTATTCAACACACATTCTGCTCATGCAGAAAAACTTTGATATCACTTCAATTAACAAAGACTGACATCTTTAGTTTCTACTCAGAATTCAACTTTTTCTAATTGAAAAAATAAATATTCTAGTCTTGCAAAATCCATTAAATATTGAAATTCTAGTGCTGAATCAATATACCTAGTAGGATAAATACATTTTATCCATTTTAGGAAAGAAAATTCATGAGTATGACATCATTTTGCTTCACCTATGTGAAGTTTATGGGAATAATTCTTCAAAAAATATTAATGTTGTTTTTACAATTTTATTCAGATGCAGTCCCATGTCATTACTATATTTGACTGCCTATCAGTTACGAGCTCTGTGCTGGAGAGTTGACAACTCACTGATATGTCACAGAAAAATCGACAGTTTAAAGGTTATGCAAACTTATACATCAAATACTCTTAGCATGTTTGTTCTCCCCCAGGGTATTGCTAAGACTTTATTTCACCTGATCTTGTCATTGCTTTCCATTTGATTATGTTAAATGCAAAGCTCAGTGGGATTTATGCTTATCACAGTGCTTCCTGCTTTCACAAAGCAGAAGCTGGAGGGGCTGAAGCACAATTTCCTGAGGTTAACAGTGATAAGGATGAGACATTTCCTATGAAGAAACATATGAAAGCAAGTGTGGTAATATTTAGTCACAGTTCCCTCCAGCAATAAATAGAGAGGTAAATTATGGAAGAGTTTTGTGGAGAACTCTGCAGAAAAAGCTCAAGTGGGCCATTTGGTTTGCTGCAGAGAAGATGCAGAGAGAGGCAGGGGACAGTCCCAAATAATGGAGAGGACAGCAGCCCAGGGCTGTGAAGAAAGTGCAAGAATTTCAGCAAATGTTATATGTTAGGTACATACATCATATTCTTGTGAGATGTTGTCCAAATAGTCTGTCAGTTGTCATGATGAAAAATGGAGATGTTTCTATTTCCACCATTATATTCACTGAAAGTCTGGAACCGTATCTATTTTTGACAGTCATGGCAAGAGTGACCAGGTAAATATTATGCCTTAGAACAGTAATTTCTACCTTTTTCTGTCTTTTAAAAGTAATCTTCTCCACTGCTAGATGTCAATCCTTTTTTTATAGAAATACTAACTTTGCACAAGGTAGTCAGTAGAACTCACCTGCCATTTATGAGATCAACTCTTCAGCTTCTTGGTGAATACAAAGAAGCCTGCGTAAATACAGCTTATTTCCATAGAAGATACACTTTTTCCAAAAGGAAATATTACAAAAAAAAGAGGAAAGATTCACTTCCTGCAGACTTAGAAAGACTGAACCACCCAAGCTTAGGACTAAGGGAAGAGGATATTTGAGGAATGAATGAAATCTGTTTCAGCTTGGGGGTTTTTAAAGTTTTTTTTAATAGAAACAAGAGCATAGACTAGACACAGGTGCTTCCTTTTACATAAAAACTTAGGAGATAATTCAACAACTTATTGTTGCCTATCCTGCTATGATTCTGTTTCTGACGTTTCTGAGGCCATTGGGAGATGTATATTATCCCTATAAATACCGAGGAAACTGTTCCCATAGCAAGTGCTAAGTGTTTAAAGGCTCTGTGAATTTCTTTCTAGTACTATCCTTCTCTTATGCCTTCCTGGGATATAAACAGCATGAAGAAGGGAATTGGCTATGAGCACCAAGAGAAAATGAATTCAGTAAAATGAGCTCAAGCATGTGGGGAAGTGCAAGTCTGTCCGTACCCATCCATGCAGGCACATCTTGATGAGCCCACCCTAGGACTGAGTCACCATGCTCACCATGCAGACAGACATACTGCAGGCCTAGGTCTGGGAGGAAGCACTGTGCCAGGTTGTCATCACCATCCCCTGGGGTTCCCCTCTGCTACAGGGCAGCATAAACCTCTCTGATCAGAACAGGACGGAGTGCTGTGCCTGGGCACAGCTGGAGGTAACAGATGGGTAGAGCCAACTCTTCTCATTCCCCCACTCCTCCCAAGCAACTAGCTAGCTGAGATGGGGAATATACTGGTGAAAGCTTCCCACAATTCTCTGCCCACCCCCACAGCCAAAGCTGCTGCCTGAGCATGCCTGTTTTAACTCAGGAGGGAAGAAACGATGGGGACAATCAGACTGATCTTGATGATTCAAACGCCCGATAAAGAGTCGGGTGAAACCCAGCTTGCAAGAAACATGTATTTCACTAAGAAGGGAAAATAGCACTTTTCCAGGAGGGACATCTTACACTTATTTGCTGAGAGCTGCGACTTATATTGGCCTCGAACCAGCCGGCAGGTGGACCCATCGCCATTGCAGACCCCACAGTTGTCTTCCTTGACAGAGCTTCCCAGCTGGCGGTCACAGCCAACGATCTGGCAAAAAAGAAAGATGTGCAGTTCAATGTGAGCACCTACTGACTGACTGCTCGATCCATCTCTGCAACTAATTACTGCCAAATTTCTTTCTCAGCATCTCTAGAGGGCCATAAAGTAGCTCAGCAATGAAAGAGGCTGAACAAATCTGGCTGGGAGTTTGAACTGAATTCAGACGTGAGATAGTGAGCAGGTTAGTACTCAATGGCTTTTGCAGTCCAAAGAAAGAAAAGAGTATTGTTGGATGTTGTTTTTTTAGGGCATTGTGAACATTTCTTGGTCAGAATCCTATCAGAAATTACACTTCTTAGAGTTTCACAAAGGAAAATGCTTGAAATAGAAAAGAAGACAGATAGGAAGCAGATAAATAAAAGTAACAATCAGCACAGATAAATGGTAACATGGCTGAGATCTCAGTGAAATTCTACCTGCTATGCAGTCGGGAAAACCATGTGGTTTTAATTAAGTTTGACAATAATCCCATTCCGCACTATCAATGCCTGTGTTCAGACACTGTTAAAAATCTGTCAGAGAAGGAGGGAATAGTTAAAACAAAAGAACTCAGAGTCAGAAATGCAGTTACCTGCTCTGATACTGGCCTAGTATTTATGTGAAAATTATTTGGTTTAAAATTTTAAAACTTGTATAGATAAATTATGCTTCTCAGTTTGCAGAAAAAGTACAGTTCCGAGGAGAATCAAATATAAAATTATAATGAAATAAATTTTAAAATAAATAAATAGAATAGAAATTAATTTAGCATAGTGCTAATGCTGGCCTGTATTCTGCATCCAAGTTATGAATTTTGCACATAAATAATTGAAATAGAAGAAATTAAGCAAGTCCCTGCAACGTTACAGTTACCTTTGTATATAATAGAAAATGAAAGGCCTTCTAGCATTCTGGCGTGCAAAGCAAGTAAGTAAAAAACATTTGTGTATAAGTTTTAATTCTATAGGCTTTGTGCTAAGACACTTAACCAAACAGAAGGTATATATAAACACAGGAAATTTTAAATAAAGCGGTTATTTCAGCTTTAAATTTTCCTGTGTCTGTGAGTTGCAGTTCAATCAGAGAGCTGGGTCTTAGAAACTGACAAGAACGAATAGGGTAACTATCATCCAAGCTTATAAAAGCTGCATGTGTAACTTGCTTACTTTAACATAATATTTCTTATTTGTACAAGTCTACATGTGCAGAACTGCATATCTCTTCTAGGATAAGATATACTTCTGGGTTTGACACTTTCTCTTCACTTGTCTGTGAAAAGTAAGGCTTTGATTAATATTCAATGCCTAGTTCTAGCAATTCAATTCCCATTTCTAACATCATTATTTTACTAGTGGCACAATAATAGTTTCCTTGGTTATCTGTGATATTGATTGTGCAATTAATTTAATTCAAATGACTATAGGTTTAGATTAAGGCTTGATGAAATCTGTTATCAGATTTCTTTGACTTTACCCACTTTTACTGGGTCAGAACTAGGTTGGTGTCCCATCCTTCTGCATTATATTATGATGTCTGCAGGGGAGGTAGTGAGAGCTAGCGAGGTACCAGTCACACACAAATAATTTGTTTCCTTGAAAACCTAATCATACCAAGAATGCAAAAGACATTTTGTCACATTAGAAACACCATGCCAAACAATGGTTAGATAGCTTAAGGAAAGATTATCTGGATTGTGACTACACACAGACCTTCCCAAGTACAGATATATAAATTACATATCAGTGATGTCATGTAAGATTTAGGTCTTTTTTTTTTTTTTTTTCTGAATAAGAATATTCCTGTAGGACCTGAACCACCTTTAATATAAACAGGCTGTTTTTCTTCAGCTTTCACAAATGTCCCTGTGTAGACAACATGTGAAAAAAATGCTTGATCTGAAAACTGTATGACATAATGACTACAAACCAGATGAATTTCCCTCAAGCACAGAGCAACTCACTGGCACTCACAGTAAAAAGGGTCCTGCTGAGGACGCCAGATATGGGAGGACAGAACATAACTCCCTTTCATATCTGTTCTTAGCATATTTCTGTTCACTCAACAGTTCAGTCTAGTTTGGTATACAAATCTACATGCCTTTGCTTATTTTTAAAAGGATATGTGAATTGCCTCAATGTGAAAAGGGCTGGATCTTAAATCCAGATATGAGGCAACCAATTTCAAACCCAGTTTTCACTACTTTAAAGCCTTTTTAACTTTATGAATCATCAGCTCACACATTGCTATGGGCTGTACTCTAATTAAAGTTAATTTATAAATTGAGCAACTTGGAGCTAGATAACATCTTGCAGAGGAAACTGCCAGGAAAATCTCAGGTGTAAAAGGAGGTTTGATGCTTTTTTTTTGAGATGGACAGCCATTGCCAGTGTATAGCATAAAAATAATTATTTTGCTGAAATCTTGTATTTCAAATGGAAGTATGAGCAAAGTGGAGAGCTCTTGTGACAACTAAAAATTATGTGGTATGTACAAAATTTGTTTTAACCTTCCTGTACTTGGTAGTCTCTCACATAATTTTATGCTATAGGAAATTTTGATGAAATTAAATAAATTTCCTATTTCTCCCAAGGTTTTGGTGGAGCTTTATGTTTTATTCTGTTAGATTATCTCTTTCAACAGACATCCAGAGCTCTGAGTATATGTATGAAATTTTTATTAAAAATCCGTTTGAGCGATTAACTAGCGCCTGAAATAAAAAATACTCCCAAGTTCACTACTTTTTTAGTTCTTCTCACCCCCTGGCCCCCTCCCCCTTCACTACCTAGGGGAATCCTTCTTCCATCTTTTGGAGGTAATTACATTCACTAAAAAGGCTGGTAGCATTTGCAATGGGGTTTCTGATGCTTTAAAATGGAAAACACTACTCCAGATCTCTTCTAATATTTTTTAGTGGCTCTTATGTGAAAACATTACATAGGTTGGACACTTATAAAAGCAAAAATTCAGTCAAGGAAATCTTAAAGGGCTGCTGAAAAAAATACACCTTCATGAGAATAATAAGTTTTGTCTCTATGAGCAGAAGAACCATAGGTTTGGCTGAGTTGATACGAGAATATGTCATAGAATCATAGAATCATAGAATCATAGAATCATAGAATAGCCTAGGTTGGAAGGGGCCTTAGAGATCACTTAATCCAACCTCCCTGTCATGGGCAGGGACTCCACCTCTCGACTAGACCAGGCAATGTCATTTCCATAACATTATTTTCACTCTCCATCCAGGCTTCAGAGAACTCACTGTAAAATATGGAGGTATAGGTGAAAATACATCATATCCCCCTCCCTGAAGTCTGCAGCGAGTTAGCAAGGAACAGGAAGGCAGAATTATTTCTTTTTGTATCCACCAACAACATGACCAAACACAGAGGGGAGGTTCTGGAATAGTTGGTATCAGAGATGCCAAAGATGCAACACACTAGGAGACATTCAGTTACCAAGACAAGTAGATTCACTTAGGCTGCAGAGAAAGGAAAACTTGCTGAGATTTTGACCTTTGGGCATAGTCATCTGAGTAGCGATGGCTGAGGACCCATCATGAAAATATACACCATGGAAGATACTGTTTGATCAGGTTGGTAGGTAAAGTAGTGAGTAGGGATAGTGTGCCTCTCATCTACAGCTCAGAGTAATGGTTTGGTGGACACAGTTCAAAACAAAATAGGAACATTTTTGCGTGAGAGGTCTGGGGAATATTTCACTCTCTGAAAATCTTTGAAATGTCAACTCCTTGTCTTGCTTTGAAACTAGAGCCAATGTTAAGATTCTGAAGTTTCTGTGGGATAGAAACTTCCTTTTCCAATGCATTCGAGTCCTGATCTAAATATATCCTAGGGGGGTTAGGAAGAAGAAGTCTCTTTCAATCCATAAAGGGCTGGGAAGGAAGCCCCTATCAGGAATGAAAATGGATTACTGCAACAAGTTGTGCCTGGAAATGTTCTGAAGTAAGCAGTTTTTATACTCACTTCTATTACATGTTAAGCTTCCTCCACTTAAAGCAGGGTAATGAAGCACAGACTTTCCACACTGAAATATTTTGAGTTTCAGATTGCTGAAGTGCGGTCAGAGGCTTCAACTGCAGATTGTTACTGCACAAAATGTCAGAAGCAGCTCCATTAAATTCCCTGACAATCTAATCCAAACCCCATTAAAATCAAGAAAATGCACCTACAAGTTCAATAGACTTTGGATTAAGCTCTTGCATATTTTTAAAGGTGTTCCTATGAAGCTCATTTCTACTGTGGTTAAATGCCCTTACACCAATGACGGTAGATCATGCAGAGCTCTGGAGGTCTCTCAGTTTCCTCACCAGAGTGAGGAAACCACAGGTGAGTAGCAACTATCTGCCCATTTCTTGCCACCTCTAAAGTGAGTTGATTTTTTATTCTCCTTACAGTTTTAGCATAAAAAAGTTAGTGAGAAAAAGTCAGAATAATAACAGCTAATCCTTAGTTGGCTGAGCCAATAATGTTTTCTGGCATAAGATACCACAGTTCTGCTCGGAGGTAAAGATCCCATATTACACTTTAGGCTGAAATTCCATACTTCATGCTGAGTTTGATTCTACCCTCCACTCCCAATTTTACTCCACTGACAGCCAGTGAGTTGGCAAAACAGAATAATAGGAATATACCTGAGATAGATTCACAAAACATTTTTTACAGGACACTGCAAGAAAAAAAAAAGTCATAAGTTAGAAGAGTAACTGCTCATGTATAGTTTAAAGGCATCAGGCTGAAAGTCCTACAATAGAACTTGGAACTAACTCACTGAGTGCGTGCATGAATGTTATGTGTGTACGTGTTCCCCTTGTGGACTTGAACTCTGGCTCAGTTTAGCAGATTTTTCCAGAAATAAAACTGGACCAGCAATGACAGGTTCTGCTTCAGCTCTGTTAGCCTGGAAATGCCCTGAAGTAAGAAATTTTCATAATAATTTCTATTCAGTATTAAGAAACTCTGGGCAGGAAATAATGTAATAAAGCAAGCTTGCAAATCTAGCCAATTATAAATAAATCTCTTTATTATTCAAAGGGCATGTCTGCAGTTCAAACACAAGAAGTTCTGAGAATCTGAGAAAAACAAAGTTGCCCTTCACATGGATACTAATGTGGCACTCAATCTGGGACTTGTATTAATTGTCACTCCTCAGCTGAAGAAAGTTTTGGATCAGAGCCACTGTTTCAACTGGGTCCAAAATCCTGTTTTACAATCAGGATGAAGAGCTGTTGTACTCTTTAAATTACTGTCGAGAGAACAAGCTCCAGGATGTACAACAAACTGAAACTTGGCTGGTGTCTGTGATACAGGGATTCGCAACCCCCGCTGAAGTGATATCTGCCTTTCTGTTCACAGACACCTTGTGAGAGCAGTTTCCAGTCTGCATTTTGCTGGCACAGCCTGCTGACGTCATCCTGCGACAGGCATTCTTGTGCAGCACCAAGGACCAGACAGGATCCTCGTATGCTCCAAGGAATTTAGGTGCAAGCACACCACAATCAGCAGCTATAATTGAAGATCAAAAGATGATTTCACAATGGCAGGCCAATTTGTAACTGTGCTCGTAATGGTATGCCCAGTGACATAAGCAATCAATGCACTTGCTTGGCTCTTGAGCCAAACACAACTTCCAGCTGTCCAGGCAGCGTAAACAAACTTCAGTCATTGATCAGTAGGCAAATTGTTAAATACAACCACTGGAGAGACTGAGATCCACCTTCCAACACATTGATGATCAGCTCAGTGAAGTGTTGTTGCTTGTTGCCTTATCCACCACTGATCCTATGGAAACAATTTGCAGATTCACCTTGGTATCTGCCCCATCAGCCCAGCATTCCCAGATAGCCAGGGTTCTCTGCTATTACTGGCTTCAGATCCAAACTAAGACAGAAACTCCCCTGACCAGCATGGCAGACACAATAAACTGAGAATTAGTGGTTCAACCAAAGTTCTAGAAGCAAACAGTAAACATCCAGCAGCAGAAGGAACTCAAGAGAAATTCCCATTTCTCTGGTTTCCCTCAGGGAAAAGAATAAATGCAATCTCATTCTGAAACCACTCTTGATTTAAAAAGAAACAATTAAACCAATTTAAAACTACAAAATCTAAATGAGGATTTACAGAGGCATTAAAATCTTGGACGTGGGAAAAAAGCAACTCCTATCCTTATACACAAATTTCATTAGAAGGAATCCTCCTACATAAAAAAATACTTAATTTTTCAGGTTCAGTCATACATAACCAACCAATCTACTTTGTGGGCCAGCATAGGAGAGACCACAGTTACAGAAATGAAGCCATATCTAGCTTATTCTCTGATGATGCAGCTGTTGAGTGAACCTACTAGGGAAGGCGCCCTGTTGGATCTGCTCTTTGTGAGCAGAGAAGGACTGGTGGCTGATATGATGGTTGGAGGCCATCTAGGGCATAGCGATCATGTAAAGATTAACTTCTCCATTCTTAGAGAAGTAAGGAAGGGGGGCAGCAGAACTGCCACCTTGGACTTCTGAAAGGCAGACTTTGACTTGTTTGGGAGACTGCTTGACAGAGTCTCTTGAGAAACAGTACTGAAGGACATAGGAGTCCAGGAAGGCTGGACATTCTTCAAGAAGGAAGTCTTAGACACACAGGAGTAGGCCATCCCCATGTGCCATACAATGAGCCAGCAGCAAGGAATAATGGCCTGTCTAAACAGGGAGCTTTGTGTGCAACTTAGGGAAAAATGGCCTTTGGAAGAAGCGGTAGGCCGCAGGTGATGACAAAAAAGATGTAGTGAGCCTATCACACAGAATCACAGAATCATTATGGTTGGAAAGGACCTCCAGGGTCATCAAGTACAACCTTTTTCCCATCATTTCTCTAACCACTGCACCATATCCTCAAGCACCACATCTAGTCGTTCTTTAAACACTTCCAGGGATGGTGACTCCACCACCTCCCTGGGCAGCCTCTTCCAGTGCCTAACTACTCTCTCAGTGAAGAATTTCTTCCTAATATCTAATCTAAACCTCCCCTGGCGCAACCTGAGGCCATTCCCCCTTGTCCTATCATTACTAATTTGAGAGAAGAGACCAGCACCAGCCTCACTACAGCCTCCTTTTAGGTAGTTTTAGAGGGCAATAAGGTCTCTTCTCAGTCTCCTCTTCTCCAGACTGAACAAACCCAGTTCCCTCAGCTGCTCTTCACAGGGCTTGTTTTCCAGCCCTTTCATCAGCTTTGTTGCCCTTCTCTGCACCCGTTCCAGCACCTCGAGGTCCTTCTTATACTGTGGTGACCAACACTG